>NW_010325878.1:0-29543 GCF_000700745.2 Antrostomus carolinensis | reverse complement strand
TTCTCAGGTTGGTTCTATTTAGGATGGTAAATAAGAACTTTTCATTTTTTTCCTTGCACACTTCAGCCCATCCTGCCAAAAAAAATAGAAAACCCACTGAAGGAAGAACCCTGTGAGACACTCCGATGATTATTTTTCATATAACTTACCTGGGACGTAGAAGACCCAGTGTCAAAATGCAGGAAGAATGCCAGGGCACACACAGCACTGATGTGATCACTGCTAAAATACAGCCAGTGCTGGTGTGTGCATGAAAGATGTGGGAACACAAGAGACAGTTCAGAGGACACATCAAAACTGAGAAAACAAACTTTTTTAAGAGAAGCTCGGGAGATGTGTCCAGCTTACTATAGAAAAGGTTAAGAGAGGATGTGATCATTGGGGAAACAGACTTGACAATACTAGGCAACATGCAGTTTTGCTGATGTTGGACCAACAAAATCCAAAAGCTATCACTGGAGTTAAGAAAATTCAATCTTGAAACCTGAAACAGAATCTGTTTTTCTGACTGTGAAGACTGCTAAACATTAGAACAGGACACAGGAGAACAAGGAGAGTAAATATTCTCTTAGGATTTCTATATGACTAGCTATCCTTTTTGAAAATAATAAAATAAATTTTAAAAGTAATTTAGCTTCTGGTAAAAGTTCCATGATTGGTGGAAAAGGGAAATTGCAGACTGAGTGTCCCAGGGGATTACTCCTGGCCTTGAAATCTGTGAAGCTCTAAAGCCCCTTGTTTATCATTTTTCCTTCCTAAGCTATGGGAGACAAAGAGTTTTTGTCCTGTCATTAACACCTGTAACTGCTGCAGCTTGCAACACCTGCAGCCCTGCATTTAAACGACACCTGTAAACAGATCTCAAGCTGCAGGATTTCACTTGGTGTCCCGTGGTTGGTTGTCAAGGAGGGAGGGCTGTTCCCCAGCACAGTTATCTGGATGTCTGGTTTCAGGGGAGGGTGTGAGGAGTTCACTTTCCTCTGAAGAATCAGAGATTGGCCATTGCTGAATATGAGGCTGTGGATGGGATGGACTAGAAAAATGTTGTTTCTTGGAGGTTTAGTTTTCACATCCTTCTTTCTCACAGGCCCAGGATTAAATCAGTCGCTGCATTTGGGAGAGGGGAGAAGGGAGGAGTTTTTCCACAGGTCAAGTGGGCAGGAACCTGCTCCACCAGCTCTTGCAGATTCACTACTAGAATCATGTTAGCTATTCAGTGTCCATTATTGCAGCCACCTGAATTTCTCTCGTTCTGGAAACATAGTGCTTGTACAAGGCAGTCTCTCCTCAAGGAATGAAACTCTTTAGCCTAAGAACAGCATACCAGTGAGAGTCTTTATGACTGCAGGTGTACAAAGAGATCACACTAAATGACCTAGTGTCCCCGTCTGGGGGCTTCAGCTAGAAAAACCACCACTTTACAAGGTCAGTCTCTCTGGCCTTGTGAATGCTGCCGTATTCAGACTAAGTGGAACAGCTCCAAGAGGAGCAACCGAGAGGGAGATTCTTGAGCCTTGTGGTTAAAACAACCACATGAGCTGAGGGAGCCTCAGATTCACATCCCCATGGTCAGCCAGGCTGAGCAGACTTGCAGAGTCTTGCAGGTCCTAGGAGAATTACATTTGTCTTTGGGGGCAGGAGGGTGGGAGGAACTCCTTCTGGTTTTCTCTATGACAAGGAATTCCAGCCTAAACCTGACAAAGAGTCTTGGCAGCACTTTCTTCTGAACTCCTAGGATTTCTGTGAAAAGTTTCAGTTTCAACTAAGGTATTTCCCTAATCAGCACCCATCCCAGGGTGTTTAATAGATTGTGATTTGAGTCTGTGCTGCAGCACTGCTTCATCACAACACCAAACTAGGCTGAGTGGGTTTATTGCATCATGAGACTTGAATACTTCTATCTGCACACCTTTTTCTTTACCTTTCTTTACTTTTATACTGTTTAATGTTCATAGTCTTATAGAAATTCTATGCATTGTGAATTATTTTTTCCTTTACAGAATTCATCAAAAGCTGCCCAGAACCCATCTCCTTGGGGTGCCAGTGGAAAGTAAGTTCACAGGTCACATAGAAATTTACCTCAGATTGGCAGTCAGAAGTTATATTTTCTGACCTGCAGTATGTTCTGATACTCTCATGTTTTTAATCCCAGCATCTTTTTAAGTAACTGTATTAACATCTGTTTCCAGGAGCACAGGAACTCCATCGCCCATGTCCCCTAGCCCTTCTCCAGTCAGCTCTGTAGGATCCCAGGGGAGCACAGGGGCCCCTTCCCCATCTCCTATCATCAGCATCCCGCAGCGCATTCATCAGATGGCAGCCAACCATGTCAGCATCACCAACAGCATCCTGCACAGCTATGACTACTGGGAGATGGCTGACAACCTGGCTAAGGAAAACAGAGGTGAGTGAGTCAAGGCAATGGACTATTCTAGAAGACTGTCATGTGATTTTGATCAGGAAAATAACTATTTTGATAGGAATCCTGTCTGCAAAGGTGATTTTTTTTCTTCTTCAGTTCACTCCCAGTCTGTTCCAAAACGGCCCAAAAAGGCAATTTTCATAGCTGTCTCACTCAGAAGCGTCTGATATTTTTCTTTATTTGTCTGGTCAGGACTGGTGACAGACAGGTCACAGATATAGCTGTGGGTAGCACTCACTGCCACCTCTGTCATTCTGGAGAGAAAGGTTTTTGGGAGGCAAGGCAGCTTCCTGCCCCTCAAAGTTGTGGAACTGGATGGGATGTGTTTAGCCAGACCATGCCAAAAAGCAGGACGTGGCTAAACACTTCCTTTCTGCAAAAGGAATGAACAGCCCCTCGCCCCGATCGGGCCCCTACCCCGATCCGAGCAGACACAGATGGGAAGGAGGTGCCTCACTCCCTCTTCAGAGCAAACTTCTCTCAGCTGAACTGGTTTCCATGAGCAAGTGCCTCAGGATCTGACCTGATGATAAAGTATTCCTTGGATTTCAGGCTAATTTATTTATTTATGGAAGGGGCACGGGCAAGATTCAAATCAAAATGAGGACACCTAAGTGTAGGTGTGTATATATGAGTTGGGGGCCTAATCTCCCATAGCAGTTGATGGAGCTTTGTTCAGTACAAACAGAAGAGTTCAGAGAGCTGTTCAGTTCACCCTGAAGGGGGGAGAGGGATACAATTCAGTTGCCCAACCATAGCTGCTATTTGAGGTATCCTTACCTACACTGTGACTCCAGAAATCTCCTGTATGTCCTGTGTTAGGTCTGCCAGTCTAAGCTATATGTATCAACGGCCTGAGGGCATCTCAAATGCGCACTACATGCCTCTAAGTAGGCAACTGAATTAAGTCCCTAGTGGCTAGTTAGCCAAATTAGTCTTTAGGCTGGGGTGACCATGTTGTACAGGCCTCTGTTTCTCTGTCATGGTTAAATATCTAGCATATGTATAGATAGGCACTTGTGTGTAGACTTTTTGATTTGTCCTTAATCTCAAAATAAATCTCGCCCAGCATCTGTTTACTTTATCAAGACTCAATGGAAATTAATGAAAAGCAAAGCCAAAGTGCTCACTGTTTTGTTCTTTAAAAAGAAAATTGTTGTGCATCAGCCTGTAACATCACGAACCACAGGGCTTTAAAACTAATCTCACCAGCACTAATCTTTGATTCTCATGAAATGTTCAGCGTGACTCAATTTGCAAGAGAATAAAATCTATTAAAGAGTGATGAGTAGCAAATACAGCTTCACTCTTCTGATGATGAATCTTTTTTTCCCCTGTAGATTTTTTTAACGACTTGGATGCATTGATGGGACCTATCACCTTGCACAGCAGTATGGAGCATTTAGTTCAGTACACTCAACAAGGACTTCACTGGGTGCGGAATAGCGCTCACTTGTCCTAATGACTGTGTGCCATTCACATGGACAGTATACCTTTCATGGATAATTCAGTTATTCTGGACACTGTGCTACAGAAATAGTCAACCACAGCATTGATCCAAACAAAGGTGAATATGTCTTCAATATTGAGCAAAATTTTTCTGAGCATAGACATGTATGTGTGCATATGTACAATATACAGTGATGTCTCTTCAGAATGAATTGTTCTATACCACTCTCCAAACATTTTCAAATACTAGAAATACTAGAAAGAACTGATCTTAATGCACAAAACATACCCTTTCTGTTCTTGTGCTTAAAAACTTAGAAACCAAAATCTCATGGTTTGATTGAACCAAGTGCAACAAGCACAGATCCCTATTCAGGAAAGCTCTCAATAGATTCTTAACTTTAAGCTTGTGTGGAAATCACGTTGACTTCAGCAGAGCTTAAGCACATACACAAAGGCTTTCCTGAAGTGGAGTGATTGTGGGCAAATCATAGACATGGAGAACTTTTACCACGAGCATGGAAAGTTTCAATATTAATGTGCCATCTCCCTGTTACTTCTGCACTGGGGCACACAGAGGAGTTCTGTAGGCCGCATTAAGTTGGAGAAAGACGGCATTCCCTCATGTGCAATCTGTTCCAACAAATTGCATGCATTGCTTTATCTCCTGTCTTTTAAAATAATTCTACATCTTATTCAGCTCCTCACCAACAGTGTAGCCTACAGTATCAAGCAAAAAGCCTGAAAACAGATATTCTGACAGCAAGAACTTAAGAGAGCTGGTGGAAAATTGCATTCTGTTCTGATAGTAAATAGATAAATGAAAAAATAAGGCAAACTGCAATCCACTTAGTGAAGAAAATGTGTTAATTTCAGCAGCGTACACACAAAGAGACAGAGAGATATCTATAACAGTTGTTGGCTTTGCACAGGAAGGCTTCATCCCACAGATTTTGACTTTCATATCTTTTTCATCTAGCAGAAGCTTGAAGCATTTTCTTCTAGGCTGTATGGGAGCATTACATGCAATTTCCTTTTTCTGGGAAGCTGAGTTTGCTGCTCATCAGGCTAAGAACTATCATAATCCTCTCACTCTTCATGCATAATCCTCAACTAGGCTTTCACATTTCTTGCTTTATGGGATGTTTTCAGTTCCTGTTGACAGGCTGTGTTTTTCATGCCAGAAGAATTAATCCCACAATAATTGGAGTTTAATTTGGGTCAGCTGAGGTCAAGGCCAGTTCATATCAACTGTGCTTCCATTCAGTGCATTTTTGTTCGTTTTCAGTGGTTTTCACACATAGAGTTTTCTTTTCCTGTATCGGAAATGTAATGTTTTTTGCAATCAGATTTGCAGCCTTTACTCAAGTGAGCAGCTCCAGTGATTTTCAATGGACTGTTCTTGTCCAAGTCACCGTTTGGACTCGTTGATTGTTGTTTTCTAATCTAATCTACTTATATATTAAGGAAACGTGAATACAAAAGACTCTTTAAATAGAGATACAAGTAGAAGTAGCCACTCGTATCAATGGTTGATTGATTGGTCCATTCTGCCTTTTTTTTCCTCCCCCATTTTTTAAGAGCTGTATTTTGAAAAAAAACCATACCAAACAATGTGGTACACCTTCTCTGTCAAACATCTTTGGTAACACAGGCTGTATTTACCCTGTGGCAAGGAGCAGGTTTGAGAGCACACTGAGCCCCAGGTACCTGCATTTTTTTGTAGAGGCTGCTTGCTGTATCTCTAGCTATTGCTCAGACTCAGAGCATTCACCCTGTTTTTTGAAGCAGCTCAGCACGGTAGCTACCAAGTGATTGCTCAGCCCCAAGCCATCCTGGGCCAATATTTATGTGCCTATTGGTGCTCAGATGCTTCCTCCCCAAAACAGGTCCCGAGCTCAGGCTGCGGTCACCTCTTAGCACTGGTTTGAGTATTACAGTGAGGCTGGCTTTAAGAGTGAACGTGGACCTGCCTTTAAATGACAAAATACGTATCTTCCGAATCCTCCTGTCACTCTTAAATCTGGCTGTTATCCACCCCAGAACAGTTTGTTTGGTCTCAAGTATGGTGGAGAACTTGGTTGGTGCCTTTCTGTTTATTACTTGCCTGATCTTTGTCTGTGGAAGCCTGCCATGAGTTACTAGACAACTAGCAGCAACAGATTCTGTCAATACTGCTTCAATACTACACGAAGGTACTATGGGATTTCTCCTCAGATCAGGAAAGTGAAATTCCAATCAGATTAGCTTCTGTTTTCTTTGATGGTGCCTATGATGTTTACCTTCAGATAAGTTTGGGAGTTTGGGAGCCCTTACTGCTACTTAATATTAAGAAATCTTAGAAGTGACATATATTACTTGCCTTAAATGGAGTTTAGTTTTATTGCACATGTGGCATTTGAGTTTCAATATGGAACTTTGAAGCATGTTTATTTTACTAAGATCTGGATATTTTTCTTAATCACGATGAACTCTTTGTACGGATGTAATATGTCAAGAAACTTCAAAGAAATGCAAGAATTAATGCTGTCCTGTGGTAACATTTCCAAGTACTAAGGATCTCTTGTAGATGGTTGTCCTTTCTTGTACTTTGTTCTTATATTGAATTATTCCAGCTAAAATACCCATTGCTTCCATGGAAAAAACTTATTGGTTTTTAGTTTTTGTGCTGGCATCTTCTGTGTTGTCTGATGAGCACACTGAGCCTTAACTTCTGGTGGTGTAACAGGATGAAATAGCAGCCATTTAAACCAACTAAATGGATTAGAGCTTTTGGCCTTCTCTCCACAGGCTTTCTTGCAGCTGTACCATTTTGGTGAGGTTATTTAGAATACTCTTCTGTGCAGAATATTTGCTGTATGTGGTTGCTGCTGCTTAGATGACTGAATGTGGCACGGTGACAACAAACACTTCATTTCATCTTCTTAGGGCCGGGCCTGGTCAGGAAAATGCATATGGCTTTTAGGTCTGGTCCAATTAAGCACGTGTTCCACGTTAAGAACCCAAATAGTCTTGGGCACGTCACTATGAGTAGAAGGTGCACTGTCTGTTCTGGATGAGACCAGCAGAGACCGTCCTTCTTTAGAGTTCTGTGAAAGACGCTTACTTGGTGTAATCTGTTGTAAAAGCCCAGGAATATGCAGGCTTCTTTATGCCATAGCAGTGTTCAGGTTCATTTTGTGGAAGTAAGAAGTCATTCTGTACAAATCCAGAAGGATTATGCCTGGAGGGAGGGCTTTGCTTACAAACACAGGCTTCTGAATCAGTCAGGGTTGGTAAAGCAATGGGAATGCATTCAAAGGAACCGTGTATTGCAGCTGGATCCAACAAATGCAGAGCAGCCTATAGGATCCTCACAGACAGCAAAATCATGCAGACCCCTTGGCCTTAATGCTTTATAGTATTCCATGGTGGCATGAATGACAGGTAAGAACAAAGCACACACAGAGGTTCAAGTGTGGCCAAAAGCCAAGCATAGTCCTCCCTGGCACATGGCAGGATCGCCCAACCCCTTGTTTGCCTATTTCTTTTATCCAAATATCACAGGGTTCCAAAGGAACAGAGGACCTTAGGTAAAGGAGGTTAAGAAGATCGAGCCCTAAGTGTAGATACAAACACACATGTATATACTGTAAATCTAAATAGTAATAAAAGTCACTCAGCATGAAGGATATTACTAGTGCCTACCATTGATCATCGAGTACTCATCACTGAGCAGCCATATCGCCTCAGAAGTGCAGTAACTGTTATCAAAATAATTTGTGCAGCTAATTAATTTATAAAAAATGCACCTTTGGGACTGTGCCATAGTATCTCTTTTGTAATACAAACGTTTAACCATTTTTCATGGCTACTGATTCAAATCTACATCACTGATATGTCAGGATATCTTTTTTTCCCTAGATGAGGACATATACTTAGACCTGGCTAATCTGTGCTTAGTTTATCTACCCAAGAGACTTGAGTAGTCACCAGCCTTAACGCATGTACAGTAGATACTATTCACTGACTTAGTTGTAGGTTTTAATCCAAATGAAATTGGAATTTGCAAAATGGCTTGGATTAATGGCGTCTGCCTCAGATAACCTACAGATGTGACATTAAATGATTCATGATTTTAAGCAGGAACGGTTGAATTTTATGTACGTAACAGTGGATGAATTCCGTGATCTTTTTACATGAAGATTTTTTTAAAATTAAAAGATTGTCAAAGCAATAGGTTTTTTAAACTCTCCTAAATTTTCTGGAGGGTCATGGGTTCATGGTCAAAGCTATATTAAGAACATCTTCTGCAATATGCCTTGCCTTTACATAATCCTCTTACTGCTTAATATGTCAGAAAGAAATGTTTCTTTTTCACAGTGATAGCAACGTTTCCCTCCCCCATACAGGGAGAATCCTCAAACTAAAGAATAAAATCTCCTGGCACAATAGAAATACAAACAATGACTGAAGAATATGGACTTGTTAAGATAACAATAGAAGTTTGGCTGGTGCAGACCTCACATGCCTCTCATTTTGGTATCTTTTTGTTAGCATTTACATCACATATTTGAACTCGCTGTGTTTGAAACTAGAGAATTAGTCTGATTTTCATGTCTAAAAAAGGCCTGGTAGTTCTGATCACTATCATAATTATAATTGTTACATTAGCTCGTGTGCTGTGCACTGAGGGCTGGGAAGGCATGTAACCATGGATAAATTTGTCAGAACGCATTCAGAAAAGCATTTGGATTATCTTATGTCTGGTCTGTCTCGAAATGGAGAACAATGTCTCTCACTCAATATTGCTAGCATGAAAATTTGGCTACTTTAATGTCTCTCATAAAGCTGCCATTTGCCCTCGATAAGGCCAAGTCTCCCATTTCCAGCGTTACTGGTTGCCATGCTGTAAATAGTTCTTAAGGTTAATTAACAAACTGGGAAAGTCCCTGCAGGCCCCGTTTGTGCTTACCTCACTGAAACTACGTAGAGGAAAACCACTAAGATCTGGAGCACCCAAGGCTCTGTCGTTCTTTCAAAAGATCATGGTTTTCCTCAGTGACACAGGCAGGATTTAGCTGGGGCTATTTCAGGTAATTCCTCTGTCTCTGCTTGCTGCCTGGCTCTATTGCTCTTCATGGTCTGCAAGTATGCCTGCACTTTCAGGAGTGTTTTCTACTGTGGCAGCCCAAGCTGCCTTTCAGACAGGGTTCTGGAGCGTGCAGCAGTTACCCACAGGCTGCATAAAGGGCCTTGCTTTCCCTGACAAAACCAGCAGCAAACACAGCAAGGCTCCCTCTCTTTTCCAATCTGTGTAGCTTGAATCTCACACGCTGCAGCTTGAGCCTCAGCCTCATCCCTGCTGCCCTTGAAGGACTCCAGAGGGTCCAAGGAAAACCAGAGAATGACGAAAAAATGGGGATTTCCTGTCCCCTGGCACATATTCCTGTTTGGCAGCGAATAGAGAGAACAGCATGGATCATAAGGCACTCAGGTCTCATGTTTCTCATATGTACTAACACAGGGATACTTAACACTTATCTGCCTCATAGGGCTTTATGAGAATTAATTAATGTTTGCAAATCACTTTGTATCCTCGGAAGGAAAGTGCTGTAGAAGAGCTATGGAAAAAACTGCTAAGTACACTGGATGAATTTCACCCCTGAGTCCAGAGCTGCAAGACCCTCAAAATCCTTAAATACCATGTAAGCTCTCGGTGTGAGCGCCAGAGTGTATAAAACTTGTGCTTAGCGCTGAGAGGAGTCACAGCCTTGGTGAAATTGCCATTCCCAGAGTATCTATAACTTTGATCCTGGTTGAGAGCAAGAATCACAACAGTACATAATGGGACAAACAGCGTAGGTTAACCAAGTGCTGCGTAGCCATGCTAAGAATTTCAAATCTTTTTATGTCTTTGAGCCACTTTGTATTCCTGGGAAAGAAATTTTTCTCCCCATTTGTACCAAGTATGTTCCTCGTAACAGCCTCAGAAGTATTCAAATCATTTGTTATTCCAAATCCAGCTTCCAATAACTTCAAATCAATGGATATTTTCTTTTAGACTGGTGCATTGCAGAGAGGACTAGTCACTGAACAAAACATTAACAAAAAAAGTCTCTCTCATAACAGAATAGGTGGCTGTTTGTGATGCACATCACCAGTAACTGAGCTGGGAAGTCAGAGATATGTTGGGAGCACGATGTTCAGAGAATTACCTCCCCAAATCACACCACCGTTAGCCAGCATCCTAGGGTCAAACTCCCGGTTCTGTTTTGACACATCTAGAAGTGTCAGAACAGAACTGACTTCTGACTTCTCTAGAAGTCAACAATAAAGCACTTCACCAAGGACTGAACACCAGTCAAATCAACAAAATGTTTCTATTGCTTTTCATGTTATTCAGGCAATAATAACAAATCCTTCCTTCCTTTTTTAGCACTAGTTATCCCTTTCTCCTCCACTTTGCATTCTTAGATATGGAACCCTCACCCTGTCAACACACACAAAAGGAAACACTTTCTGTGGGAACAAGCTAGACATAGACAACATTTACCAATGGACAGGCCCTTCTTAGTCTTTTCCTCACTTCCATTTCAGAAGTATTTGTATTGGAAAGCGATATTTTCATTTGCAGTTTAGATTTATCATAGAATCATAGAATGGTTTGGGTCAGAAGACCTTTAAAATAATCTAGTCCAAACCCTCCACCATGGGCAGGGATATCTTTAACTAGACCAGGTTGCTCAAAGTCCCACCAAGCTGACTTTGAACACTTCCAGGGAGGGGGCATCCACAGCTTCTCTGAGCAACCTGTTCCAGTGTCTCATCCTCCTCATTGCAAAATATTTCTTCCTTACATCCAATCTAAACCTACCCTCTTTCAGTTGAAAACTGTTGTCCTGTTTCTACAGGCCCTGGTGAAAAGTCTTTCTCCATCTTTCTTGTAGGCCCCCTTTCAGTTGAAAAGCCACAGTAAGGTCTCTCTGGAGCCTTCTCTTCTCCAGGCTGAACAAGCCCAACTCTCTCAGCCTGTCCTCATAGGAGAGGTGCTCCAGCCCTCGGATCATTTTTGTGGCCCTCCTCTGGACCTACTTCAGCAGGTCCATGTTTTTCTTGTGCTGAGGACTCCAAAGCTGGACACAGCCCTGCAGGTGGGGTCTCACCAGAGCGGAGTAGAGGGGCAGAATCACCTCCCTCGACCTGCTGGCCACACTTCTCTTGATGCAGCTCAGGATACAATTGGCCTTCTGGGCTGTGAGCGCATATTGCCAGCTCATGTTGAGCTTCTCATCCACCAGCACTCCCAGGTCCTTCTCCTCAGGGCTGCTCTCAATCCATTCATCCCTCAGTCTGTATTGCTATTGGGGATTGCCCCAACCCAGGTGCAGGACCCTGCACTTGACCTTGTTGAACTTCATGAGGTTCACATGGGCCCATCAAGGTGTCACTGGATGTCAAGGTCCCTTTGGTGGTCTGCCATCACCCATGACAAACAAGTTCATTTCCCTGTTTGCATAAGGTGCTGCATGCGAGGATGGGGACTTCTGGCTTTCTCCAGCAAATCACACATGGCTAATTAGAGCCACGGTCAATAAATGAATTATTTTTTATCTCCTCAGCCTTTCTTCTTGCCTTTCTGGTCCCACAGTTAGCTCCTCCTGCACCTTTAGACATTTTCTTCCCCAATCCCATCTCCCAGCCCGGGCTTCTGGTGTACAGGACAAGGCAGAGCTGACATTACTGACAGGAGAAAGGATGGAGAGCAGTGCAGAGCTGCTCTGAGCAGCTCAGCGCCTTTCTGCTTTCTTCTTGTTCCCACCCCACCCGTGGGACTGGCACCCACCTTCTCCCATTATTCCTAGCTAGAAACTTCAGTTTCCTCCTGAGGAAGAGACAGTGACTGCTGATGCCTCCACGCACAATTTCTGATCAGCTCTTCTCTGTGTCAGAAGGGGAACGGAAGAGACCACTAATCTGGGGACAAGAAGCCCTTTACTGCTGGTGACTTAAATATCCCTGTAAAGAGCGGTGTAGCTGGAGGGGTTACAGCAGTGTCTCCTGGCCCAACACCATTGCCTGACATCGTGTTACCCATCTGCTTGAATAAGCATCTCCACTTTATGGCCCAGCAGTAGAACCAGCAGGAACTGGTGACCCCACACCTCTGCAAAGACCATTTTATAGGCCATTGAGGACATGCAATCAGCCTCATAACAGTTCAGTTGTGTTAAATAGCAAGAGAAGGTGGAATGGAAGAGAAAAAACATCCTGATTTAAACACAAAAGTTGGGATTCACCTCATCTTGTACTGAAGGTCTAAAATAAGCACGATGAATAACACCCCAGAAGTGCTTGTTTCTGTCCACTGGCTAAAGAGGGAATTTAGGTGATGAGCTCAGATATAGAGGTGATAAAAATCCCACCTTGGGTTTACAACCATACCTGTTGCTAACAAGAGTGCCTGCTGAAATTGGTAAACATCTTAGGATGTGCTGCTGCAGGGTGGGGCTGAGATCACATTGGGATCTCAGGAAAATAGGTATGCAGTAAATACATTTATTTCTGAGATGTTTGAAGCATATGTTTTAGACTTGGACCATCCCTTGCCCACTCTCTAATTCACTGGGCCCAAATCCAAAAAAGTAAGTAGTTCCTCGAGGACTGAATGTTCACCTTTCTTCTATTAAGATTACTGAAATATCAAGAAAATATATTTTACAGTTTAATAAACACTCAAAGGCACTTTTTCCATATGTTGTCTGGAGGTAGAGCTGGCTTCTTTTAAACAGCAGAAACAGTTTTTTCTGTAGGTGGTAGAAGAGATGAGATTGGCCGTGAGCCCACGAGGCCAATATTACTCTTTTTTATGGAAATTCCACAGCATTTTTCAATTCATTATGTGAAAAAGGCAATCTTATCTGTGATGAACAGCCTGTAGGCCACCCAGGGCCACCTAAAGCTCGTGGCCTGCCTGCAGACCAGCAGTCCCTTAGCAGCTCCTAGGGCTGGCCAGGCAGCAACCCTGGCTGTGGGTGGAGGCAGGAGCAGCAGCCGGTGCTGAGAGGTTCCGAGCAGCCGGGTTAAGGTGTGTGGGCAGTGCTGTTGGTGAGCTGTCTCCTTCCACAGACAGCAAGGGGAGGGGTGGGAGCCAAGGCAGAGGAGCTGGGCGGTGTGAGAGCTGCTCTCTGGGCAGCCCAAGGCTAAGCCCTGCTCCTCCTTACAGGGACATGGCTCCGTGCTGACAGCAGCAGTTGGACATGACAGCCAGTGTCACAAATCACGGCTGTGTGCGCACACACTTTGCTTACGGCAACTCCCCGCCTTCCTGGCTTATTATTAATGGAAACCTGGACGGCAGTGGTGTCCACTGACCAGGGCCATGTTGCGGTAGGCATCCTACAGAGATTCTTTTCCACAGAGCTGCCACCACACAGAAGCCAAAACCAAACCACGCTGTGGGTGGACAAGGGAAACAAACAGGTGGGGAAGACAGTTCAGTGCAGCCGAAATAACAGGATGCTCAAATTTGCCATCGCTTCTCCAGCCAGTAGCAATAATGGCAGCAGTCATCACTCCCTCCCCATTTCCCATGCTGTGCATAGCAGCAGTGGCTGCAGAGGCAAGGCAGCAGTCCCAGTGCGGGCTCCAGCCACCCACCGTCCTCCTGACGGGTGTGCCGGCAGCGCACGGCGGGATACGGCCGCGTCGCGACTCTTCTCCACCTCCCCTTTTCATGCAACAAACTTCTAAGCAAGGATCCCTGGCCAGCCGAGGTACGCAGAGATCAGCTTGTGACCAGAACTATTTTTGTAACAAACCACAGAGATTCATTTCCATATTTCATTTATAGCAACAAACGTCAGCAGATTTTTTTGTAAAATAATCCGAGTCAGGATGGCTTTATTGGCAGCTCATCAAATCCCGCTCCTCTTTCTGAGGGTGTGCTACCGAGGCCTCCCCCGCCCAGCCAAAGCTAGAGCTGTTTATCTTTCCAGCCAGAGTAGTCCCACAATGTGTCCCCATACAGCAGGCAATACTGTTTACACAGGTTAATAAACAGAGTGTTCTGTACAGTAATTTATGCTGTAAAGTATGTACATATATCACGGTAGCAGCCACAAATGCTTTAAACTGCCTTATTTATTAGATCAGTTAGCATTTTCCTCCCTGGCTCCAGAATACTTTAAATTATTTTTATCTTTTGCATTAGGTGTTTTTAGTTACTGCATTTTGACCCAATTATTGAGAAAAAGAAAAAAAAAAATTGGTCTTTACAGTAAATAGATATCTAAAATAGTGGAAATAGCAAATTCACTGCTCACCCCACTAATATAGCTCTGATTATGATTAAAAATAAATATGGTATACTCTTATCTGTGTATCATAGTATAGGCCAGAAATCATATTCCACTTGTGATCAATACAAACAACAAGAGCTTTAGTAACTTTCACCTATTTCATTCTCCCATTGTGAGATGAAAAAAATAATAAACCACTTAATCTAAAATGTTCCCCGGGAGAGGGAACCCGTAATTCCTCCCTGAGGCAAAACTCACATTTGCTTTCGTGGGAGCTTTACCAAAGTAAAAGTACAACATAGGGACATTACAAAAATAAATATATCGCGTATGAACAGTACTTGTGCTTGGTAGTCTTTCCTTTTCTCTTTAGTAAGAAACGTAGGGTAAATCCTACATCTGTAATTCTGCTCTGTCGCACTCCTTCCTTTTTGCTGTACAACTGAAAAACTGAGATACAAAACCAATTGCATTTGTTCCATTCGCTCAATTAAAGTATAAATCTTTTGGGGATCAGTTCCGAGTCAAACTAGAAAATACAAGAAAATTTTGCTTTTGTTTGTTTTCATGTTAAAATTTGTTACATAATTAAACAGATTCATGCGTACAAAGGCAATGAAATTATTTATTACTTGTTTTACTGTTTGGAGATTTTGCTATGTCCACAGCTCATATAAAACTCATGTAGCACAGTTTCTGGGATGGTGAAAAATCCTACTGTAATGTAACAGAATGAGCCTTAAGGATTTGTAAGAATAAGCACTTTTATATTAAAAAGCAAATATTAATTCATCAGTAAGATTACTTTTTTAATGTGACAATAAACCATGAAATCAACATCCTTCTGTCTCAGTTACGCCTCATCTGTCTCTTTCTTAAACCTTTTTCTGAAGGAAAAAATTGCCCAGTTTTGTGTTACAGCTTTTGGGTCCCATCGCAGTCACCTGTGCTCCTGCCGAGGCCACTTACCCCTCTCCACACTTCATTCACAGGTGAGCTCATTTGAAACCTTGGTACAAGGAAGGAGGAAGGGCTGGTCCATCAAAGCAGATCTCATTAACAAGGCACAGGATTTAACTGGGGCATCTGACAGAACCAAAAGAGGCAGCTCTCTGGGGAAGGGAGAACAGTCTCTGCTACTTTTTAGTGAGGCACAGGATGAGCACATAACCAGTCCAAAGTTTTCTTTGTTTAGATTTAGAAGACAAGCCCCTGTACCTTAGGAACACTAACGTCTGTAAGTAGTGCCACGAGAGCCATGACCTCAGCAGTTGTTCACAATTTATAGGCCGGTATTATGATAGAACTACAAAAAATACAAGTACCAAATCACTCTCCATCCTGCCTTCCACTGTCCATCACACACACACACAAAAAAAAATCTTTCACCAATTATTTCCTGATTCCTACAGCTTCTTCCCACACAGGATTGCCATCTCTCAGAGGTATTTATTCCAGCATGCTTTTTTGGGCCAAAACCTAAATGCCCCTGTTTTAACGTGACCACTTTGCAAGTCGTAGCTTCTTGTGGTTCTTTTCTGTTTGATCAATACCTGGAAAGTCAGAGGTTGGATGTTTGCCTGCTTCTTGCTGGGGAAATCATGTTTTTCCAAGCAGCATCTGACAGCTGGGGCAGGTACTAGCTGAATATCTCAGGGGCAGGCCAGAAGGACTGAGCTTCCCAAAACATGATCTGCACTTTTGTGACTCACCACCATACATGAACGTGAGCCTTTAGTGTACTGTAACCATCACACATTGAAGCACACACAGGGAGAGCTTTTGCTGCTGAGGGCAGGGAATGCATTTCAGGAATAAACTCTGGCATATGACGTGCCACGATTCATGATGAGCTGACACCAGACATCGCTGCTCCCTGTCACTGCCAGGAGCCTCCTGTTGGGACAGGAGAACAGGCAATGAATGGTCTCCCCAGGCACTGCCATCACTGAAGGATGGAGACAGCTTCCCCAGGCACTGCCTGAAGCAGCTGAGGAGCGGATATTCCACACACCAGAGGGACCAGAGGGACAGACCACCAAGGCTCAGAGTGAGCCTACTTCTGCCATCTCCCACACCAGTGCCGGTTCGGTCCTACACACTATGCACAGCTCCATTAACTTCTCCCAGGTTGGACCAGCTTGCTTCAGCGCTGCCTCTCTCCCTGAACGCCTCAGTGTTTTCATGGTAATCCTGCAAAATATTCATGTGGAATTTTACTTTCTGACTTTTTCCTTGAAAACCTCCTCTTCTCAGCGCAATTCAAGGTCAAGAAAGAAATCAGGCACTGCTGAGCTGAAGACCTGGAGGGCCCATTATGATGATCTAGTCTTACTTACCAGGAAAACACAAGCCATAACATTTCATCAAGGGATTCCTTTATCAAAGGCTAATAACTTGATGAAGAGAAGCCTAACCTTTCATTAAGGCACCCAATCTTGATTTAAAGACACAGAGCAACGGAAAATTTACCACAGCTTTTGGACTGCTATTTGCTAAAAATTCTGCCCCATTCACTTTGAATGGTATCAAAGCTAACTGCAAAGCCAATCAGAAAAAAAGAAAGCTCAAAACCTGAAGATAGAAAATGTGTACTGAAAGAAAGGGGGAAAAATTTATGGGGAAACTTTGCATTTTAGAGGAGTTTCTGCTCTTAATTGGAGGAAATTATGTATAGACAGTAGTATTTATTATTCTGAAGTAGAATAGGCTGTGATCTTGTTCACTAGACATGCAACCCCACAGACAAAACACAAAAGGAAACACTGGAACAAGTACTGCTGAAATGCAGATCCTGTCGTCTTCCTTTCACATCTGCGTCAAGCTCACATTCATAATGATGTGCCTCTTACGTTTTCTTTGATTTAAGAACAGGGACCAGCAGCATGTGTGGATGTTTCTTAAAATGAAACCCAGGCTGCCCAACTGTCTGAATAGGGATTATTAGCCTGAAATCTCCTCTAATATAAGTAATTACAAATCAGTAGAGATGTATTATTGTAGTGTCTCCTAGGACCATTTATGCAACTCCTGACAGTGTGAGTTTCTACTGATTTGATTTTCTGTAGTCATTTTTCAAACACCAGTATTACAAATCAGCTATAAGAAGCTAAGGTAACATATGTCAAGAACTATGACTTGATAGTGCATATGCCTACATATAGTATAAAATAATGGAGAACCCAATCCTACAGATACAGATTTTTTTTTCCCCTCCTCCCCAGAAAGGAATTTCGCAATCCCACAGTGCTATGGACAGCTTATGATTTACAAATTCCTCCAGGTAAAGCAGAAAGGGTGGACACTAAACACAAGGAGTATATCACTGAATCATAGAATGGTTTGGATTGGAAGGGACCTTAAAGATCATCCAGTTGCAACCCCCCTGCCATCAGCAGGGACACCTTCCACTAGACCAGGTTGCTCAAAGCCTCATCCAGCCTGGCCTTAAACGCTTCCAGGGACGGGGCATCCACAACTTCCTTGGGCAACCTGTTCCAGTGTCTCACCAGCCTCACAGTGAAGAATTCCTTCCTTATATCTAATCTAAACCTTCCCTCTTCCAGATTAAAGCCATTTCCCCTTGTTCTATCACTCCCTCCCTTGTAAAAAGTCCTTCCCCAGCTTTTCGTAGCCCCTTCAGGTGCTGGAAAGCCGCTATAAGATCTCCCTGGAGCCTTCTCCAGGCTGAACAGCCCCAACTCTCTCAGCCTGTCCTCATAGGAGAGATGCTCCAGCCCTCGGATCATCCTCGTGGCCTCCTCCGGACTCGTTCTAACAGGTCCATGTCTTTCTTGTGTTGGGGGCTCCAGAACTGGTCACAGCACTCCAAGTGGGGCCTTACAGAGCGGAGTAGAGGGGGAGAATCACCTCCCTTGACCTGCTGGCCACGCTTCTCTTGATGCAGCCCAGGATACGGTTATTGGCCTTCTGGGCTGCAAGCGCACATTGCCAGCTTGTGCTGAGCTTCTTGTCCACCAGCACCCCCAAGTCCTTCTCTTCAGAGCTGGTCTCAAGCCACTCATTGCTCAGCCTGTATCTATGGGGTTGTCCCGACCCAGGTGCAGGACCTTGCATTTGGCCTTGTTGAACTTTTATCCATTTTGAAAAGCAGCTGGAGACAGGGTACACATCTTTGAAAGATTGCCTTGAGAGATACCCCCTCAGGCTTGCCAAAAAGTACTGCAAGCAAGCTTTTACAGCCATGGCTAGTTAAGGGTTTAGGCAGTCTAACAAGACACATCATTTTAGGTGCCTGGCCCCAAACAGAGTACAAACCCTTGTGTCAGGCTCAAGGCCACCCTAGGCACTACGTGGAGGGATCTGGATGACTTGGATGAACAATTAAAAACCTTCACTTGAGGGAAAAGCTGGATCCAGGCAAGTAGCAGTGCCTGAGCAGGGCAATAAACTCCAGCCCCTTCTAAAGCATTAGCACCTGATGCAGGGTCACCAAGTCCTTCCACCCAGACAGATCTAGGCAAAGCATGTTCCTATAGGCATTCTTCAGGGTACTGAGAAAACCTTTTAGGAAATGAGTGAGCCAGGGTGCAAAAGTTCCAGTTGTTGGGGTTTTTTGCAGGTCAATAGAGCAGGTTATTTGTTACAATCTGGAAGCAAGCCTTTCTTCACATAAATAGGCCCTCTTTCAGGAAGACACCCTGCTCCAAGGTGAACACTGTGAACAACACATGACTGTTCTGACTGAAGCTGTGAAGCCCAGAATGCAAGACTCAAAAAGGACAGAATGAGAGAAAAACAGTGAGAGTTTGACTCTGAGCCTTAACAGCCAGGCAAAGCCCCTGAGAGAAGTCTGGTTTCTGATCTGCTCCCAAGACAGGCTCCACAGTCCCAGCATCAGCCACGGGGCACTCTCTGCCAAGGGCCTGGGACATGTATCACCACAGCACGTGTGCTCTGTCCTTATGCCCATTCTTGCACATCCCACACTGGCAGCAGTCAGAAAAAAATTCATCAGGTCCTGTGATGTGATTAATAGAGTAGTTCTTACTGGCGTCCTATACTCACTGATACACTGAAAAGAGAGGAAGTTGAGAGTGATAAAAGTTCCTTAGACTTCAGGACTCAAAACAATAAACAAGGTATCATCTGTTTTGGCAAGTGGCTGCAAACGGGACAATCTGGACTCAGTGAACTGTTTTTATAGCTCTATTCATGATGCTGCATGGAGTAAAAGCTTTGAAAAGGTTTAGATTGAGCAGACATAATTTGTTCTTGCTTCATCAGAACATAAATTTTGACTAGGGAGGGATTTAAGGATCTAGGCTTAAGTCCTGTTATCTAGCTTGAGCTAGTAGTTTCTAATCAAAACAAGATAAGGTATCCTCTGCTGCATATTAAGTTGTTTGAGTTAAAACACAGCACGAGTGGAGGATTTAAGCTTAAACTCAGTGAATGAGGTGTACACAAAATATTATTTTGCCTTGTCTTGCTGCTCTAGGACAGTATCACAAAACTCCTCATGGTCATCCAGACAAAGCCACAAGAAGAAGATAAAGCTATATTGTCTGCCTCCAAGCATAAGACAGGGGTAAATTGATACCCACTTCACATGCTTTCATAAAGCTCCTGTGAAAGCATGAATAGGTGCTTTGAGAAGATGGAAGGCAGTTTGAACCCTGAAAGCAATCCAAAATTCACTTTTGATTATACCTTTATTGTGCATGTGTTCTGAAAATTTTACACTAAAGAAACAGCAGTGACCCAACTGGGTTTGCTTCCTCAGCTCAGCTCAGCTATTCTATTCGCTTTTCATTTGCCTTACAAGTGCCAATTTAAAACATGTGGGTCAGGCACAACTGGCTCATAATGAAGAGAGAGATGACATTCAGATTATATTGCATTTATTAAAGTAATAAAAAGACCCCACTAACCAGTGTCTTCCTAATTTTAAGCGGTGTTGCAAATTGTTCACCATCCTAGTTGCCCTTTTTAAAATTAACTGGACAGATCCTAATACCCCTACCGCTCCTTTTCGAGTAAGACTGCAGAAACAAATGCTTTGTGGATTTCAGCACAATGTGTCACAACCTCAGCATGAAAGCCTCTCAGTGCCACTTTCCCAGGTAACGTTCTTCAGGTACCTCCTGAACTTCACTCAGTCAACTTCTAGTTCACTCCCCACTTTCTACCTTTGAGAATTTACTCATTTCCAATATTACATACTAATATGAAAGACACCTTGGTTTATCCAGCCAACACAGCAAGACAGCATTATAGTATGAAGCAGGCTCAAAAAACAACACTTGAAAGTCAGTCCCTTTTTCTGTTTCAAGAATGTTTGGGGTTTTAGCTCTAGAAGACAGGACTTTGCAAACAGGGCTTCTATATAAAAACCACGGCCCACAAGAGCTGCATGGGAGAGACACTTTCAGCTCCAAACTCCAAGAAATCTTTCTGCACTATGTCATAACAGGATGGGGAGTGGGATGATCTATGTAACTGAGATGTGTTGGAGTGCCTGGCTCCCCTGACAGCCCTGGAGGTCACTGTCTAATCCTGCATTAATTATTTGTGACTTGCCAAGGAGCAATCCACATGAGCAAGGAAGCATAGCCAGAAAACCGAGCGCCTCTCCATCAGAGCATTTAGTATGCACAAGCAAACACACATATGGTGACATAATTGTGGCTCTTTTGACATAGAAGACACAAATTGGCTTTGCTGGTGTTACAACTCCATGTATCAACCTGGGCTGAGTAGGTTGGAAGGGATACACCTCCCGCTAAATATCAAGGGGACCTCCACCCTCATTGTGCTGCACGTGCTTTCACATCTAGACATGTCTTATACGCACACCATAGAATTCCAGATGACCCTGCATTACTGCCTTTCACTCTGTCTTGGAGGTATTATCAGAAAACTAGACTTTAAGGGTGATCTGAAGGACTACAAAGTGATAATAAGAAATCTTGTAGATCAGCACAGAAAAGCTCTTACCATGGAAGACTGCATGGGCAGTGTGGGCAAAGCATGTTAAAACTACTAATATATGAAAAGGAAACCACGAATAGCTTGAGATGTCATAAAAGCAGTCAGATAGCAAAAAGAAGCATTTAAAAGGCCTTTTTAAAATAAGGATAAGACCTTTCTTCTTGACTTGGTCAAAAAGACAATTCAGGAAGGTGAGATAAGGTCAGGTTACTGGATAATACAGACTTCATGGGTAGCAAGATATCTGCCAAATGAAGTAAGACAGCATGAATATTAGAGATGCCAGAGAGGAGCTGGTTACAGTAATTAAGGTCTGAGGTGATGAGCTCAGCACCAACTGCCTAGAAAACATTACAGACAGCTCAATGAAGACATCTGCTCAGGGTACAGCTGCAATCCAAACAGCTAACAAGATGTTCAGCTACTCAGTGAATGAGACGGTGAATAACACAGAAAATATTCTCCCTTTATATCAATCAGTGCTGAATTCTCGTCTGGGATACTGTCCATACTCCTCCCCAACCTCTAAATGATCCTGCAGACACAAGTGGAGGTCAGAGAGTGAGAATGAGAATAAGCAAATGGGGGGTGGAGGCAGAGGCAGACTATCACAGGAAGAGATGGAAAGGAATGAGATTTGTTTATCTCAGAAAGGAGACAGATAAGAAGGGACACAGTAAGATAAAATACCAAATACTCTAGAGAAGTATCTGACACTTCTCTTTACCTTGCTGCATAACACATGAATAAAGGAACTTTCAATTAAATGAAGAGCTCAGGTATTCAAAGCTGATCAAAGGAAATTCTCTTTCACATAATGTGTAATTGGACAGTGGAAGATATCACCACAGGAAGCACTAAGGTCAAGAACAGCACAGGATTCAAAGACGGATTGGACAGCTATATAGATCACAGGAATATCCAGTCAGAACAATTATGCTAAACTTTGGAAGAAGTATAAAGACAGGCTTTCAGACTTTAAGCCAGTACCTGACTATGAGAGAATTAAATTTAGGTTTCTATAAGGGTAGATTATCCCACATCTTTCTTTGAGGTCCTTCTGTCTCCTTTGCAGGCAGTTGGTGCTGGTCCCTTTAAGGCCAGATCATCAGTCTACGTGAACTACACAATTCTATTTTCCCACTTCCACATCAGCTTCAGAGGCACCAAAAACTTGGTCAAGCTGCAACAATGTCAGCAACTTCAAACCTGCATTTTTCCACTACTGATACAACTGTGGCAGTACCTGTAGTAAATCAGCACAAGGCATTTTAATCAGAACACAATTTCCTTTAACACAGGGTGCCTACGATTGTGGAGCTGCAGCCATGTAGATGTGGAGTGAGAAAGTTCGCTACTTCCTTCCCCCAGAGTCAAGCTCGGTCTTGCCTGCTCCTTTTCACTGTCTTGTATTCCCTTTTATAGCAAGGGCAAAGCTTGATCATGATCCAAGCCACATGATCCATGATCATAAGCCACAGCAAGTAGCTCTCTGGTAGGAGACTTGTGCTATGAATCTCCTGTTTCCTAATGATATACCCCTAAGAACTAACCTTTTCTAACAGAAGTGTTTTACTGTTTTCTCTGGCCATGGCGCTAAATGAAAGGAGTCCAAGCTTTCTGTGAAGGTCCATACAGTTAATCCATATGCTCAAAACTGTACCTAGCAGCCTCAAGACCTCAGGGCTAGGCAGGAGACACAGCCCCCATCCAGCTCAGCCCAGCTGCAGGCGCAGCAGTTCCATATCTGCACCACAGGACACATCAAAAATTTACTTCACTTGCCTCTCTGATGCCTACAGAATCAATCACAAATTTTATGCCTAGTTCTGGCTTAGGTGCCTGAAACCTATTTAATTGCAGTTTAAATGCTTGCATCTCATTTTGCAGGTGCACACACTTCCAGTTTTCCCCTCCTTCCCTAGCCTTGTAAACTACCTGCTGACATCAACTTCAATCTGTTGCTGTCCCATCTTCTCATAAGCAGCAGCCCAACAAGTTTTCTGTCTTAACTAAACCTGAAGCTAGCTTATTTTCACATGGCATGATCCTGAGCAGGATCAAGAGAGCAGAACATTTACCTCCTCCCTCCCCTTTTCTCCTCTTTGAACACGGGTTCCCCCAACCCACGTTCAAAGAGTTGACTTGTGTGCAAAGGCTGATCTTTTTATTAGCAGACAGATACAGTTCAGGAACATGCACAAACTGAATCCAAATAAAAACAAACCCTAAAACAATGGGGAGGGATTCTTCCCCTAAACCATTTTGCTATTTTTATCCAGGCTTTTACTGTCCTCCTGCTTGTTTCACAGGACAGTCCCATGTATTGTAATTGTGTGTCACTCACTTAACTGAGTTATGTGTTCCTGAAGCTGTGTTCACCCTTAGCTACCTCAATGAAGTCAGAAGGTAACCATCTTTTATTTATGCAGCAGTTAGTGAAGTTTCTGCTCTCTGCTCGGTACCACTTCCTTAATTTTCATAATCTCGTAGCACTATGAGTATTGTCTGGTAACTGTAGTGATCATTACTATAATTTTAAAATCTCTTTAAGGTCTCTTTGACCCCTCAGAATGAGCCTCTTAACTTCGCCTCAGAACTGAAATAATCAAAACCATTAGAGCTTAGTTGCGTTATAATGTACCTTTCTCCAAACATAACCTTCCTGAGACAGTGACCCATGCTCCATGCAGTATTCTGGAGGGGCCTAATAACCATCTTCCAGAGGACTGTATTGCCTCTTTCGTGGTGCATTAGAGCTCGCTGTTCCATCCGTCTAGTGTCTTGTTTGCCTTTTTTATTGCAGCTGTGCACTGAAGTGACGGTTTCTATGATTTTTTTCCACAGTGACCCCTTTCCCGCTCTGATCAGCGTGCTGGACGTAACACCCATTCCCTACATTTGCTCTTTGTTCCCAGACTAATTACTTTTCATTTTCTATACCAAGCAGCATTTGCCATCTGCTGGCTCATCAACTAAATGATCCAAATCCCTTTTGAATCCGCTTGCATTGTTCCTTATCGCTTCTCTGGGCTTCTAGTTTTACCATCCAACCAGCAGAGACTTCACACACACAGAGCTCAGCTGAAGCGCAGGAGCAGAGACATGGGAGTCCACAGAATCTTCTCACACCTTGGGCAGAGCATCCCACCTGGATTTGCCACTTGCTGCATTCATATAGAAACGAAGAGTCAGCTTTGGCAAAAATTAGGCTCGCATATGCTACAGGCTGCTTGAGATAAAGGATGGCTTTAAGCCCAGGTCCTGCGCTGGAGGACAGCACAAGGCAGTGGCTTACACCAGGGATCCCAAAGATTGTGGGTGGGCTGCTGCTGCTTGTGCCCTCACCAAGATACAGCACATAGTCCACTCCCCACCTCACAGCTCTCAGTACTAGCTCTCACTAGCTCTCACACATCATACTGCCAGATGTGCGCAGAAGAAGCAGGGGTCAGCTTGGGACACACGCTCTTTTCCCAGCTCTGAGCACCAGAATAACGTGGGCTAAGCACTGATGTGTTTAAAGCAGGGTTTATGGGCAAACCTTACGCTGTGCTGATGGATGTGCCACATGGCAAACTCTTGGAAACTCTTTTCTGTCTTAGCAACTGCAGTCCTGACTTGCTGGTTTACTGCCTTTACTTTATTGTGTTTGTCACGTAAGGAAAAAATTGCCTCAGATTATCCAGAGTGAGCAATCTTTTGGATGATCCTTTCCAGTCTTTCCTTGAAAGCACTGCACGCACTTGAAGCATTACCAGTTGCCCATCCAAGATACATTCAGGTAAGAGAAGAACTAGACAGCCTGTGCACTTTCTTGCAAATTTTCTAATCATTTATTTATGTGGAAAATGACCACAGAGTGGCCAGTTCAGAAAATTAAGATTTTGCAGCCGTTTTTGATGGTCCACATGTAAAAACAGCTATTTAAAGTGCATTGACTTTTCTGAATGTGAAGTTCAGACAGACTGGGCCTGATTCCAAACAACATTTGCTGCTCCCATTTACAGTGTTTTTACATGGAGATTTGAGTTAGGAGTGCAAAACATGGATAAATCTTTAATAAGCTGCAAAAGTCCAAGGAAATAACTTGTGTTATGCCCTTCTCGGGCAGGGAACCAGCATACCCAGCCTAATTAACCTGCCCTTGGCTATAATTGCAATTGGAGATAATACATTTTATCCCAAACTTTACACACACTTCAACTCAGCTGGAGTTCTAGACACTCAGCATTTCTGAAAAACAATTTTTACCTCTATTTGAGCATGAGTTTTCATAGGACTCCTCTTAGTCTCAGGTCTCTAAGGAGAGAATGAAGCTCCAAGCCAAATTTCACTTAGTTTCACGTCTGAAGAGTTTGCATTCCGGGAGAACAGTGAGAGCCAAAATTCAGGCTTTTTTAACAATAAAACTCACGCAATCTGGTTTAGATGTGTTCTTGTACCTCGTAGCTGTATGATCTGTACAGCATGCAGCCTCATAGAACTGCCTGGAATTCAGGAATGTGCTATGAGCATGCATCTGTAATATTATTCAAGTCATTGGGACTTTCTTTAAAAAACCTTCTCTACCATAACGTTTAGACACAGCCTGGCACATCAGTCTTGCTTTCCCTTCTGGCAAATTTGCATCCAGTGAAAGTAAGACAGGAAGCTTGTAAAAAAGGAAGGTTTTCAATGTTCCCCCAATGAAAGTATGATTTCCCTATCTCATCATCAAAAGCACTTGAAATTCTCTCCAAGAGCATTGCAGAGGCCTCTGCCTACATGCAAAAAAACCCCGTATTGATCAGTCTCTTCCTCTGGCTCACAAACATCCTCTAGATCTTTTCCTACCTCTAGCCCCAGCACAAGTTGTTTTTTTTCTTTTCTACTACTTCCTACTACTAGCTTGGTTTTAACATTCATGCCATTTCACCCTGCTGACATGCTGTCCTCTTTTCCCCATGTTACCATCCACATTCTACTTGTTTATCCCTTCCTTAAGTGTTGTGGCAATTCTTTCTCTGGGACTGCACACTGGGCTGAGCGCCAGAACAGGCCAGACCAGTTTAAGGGACTGCTTCCTCAGGTGCCATCAGTGGGTTTCCCAGTAGCCCAGGACAGCCAAAGGACAAAGTGGTCCCTATTGCCTTCAATGCGTCTTTGATGCACTGAGACTTCCAGGATTCACAGGAGTGTCCAGAGTTTAGTCTGAAGACATCATCTTACTAACCAAGTTTTTCTCATTTTAGACTCCTTAATTTCTCCTGCAGCACATTTCCCAGGTTGCCATTATATGTGATACTTGAATTTGCAGCAAAGACATTTGTTTTGCCTTATCCAATTGTTCCTTTTCTCCCTGTCCCTTTATTTTCCTGTATCTTTTGCAAATAAAACAAAGACAGGTTCTGATCCTGGAGCCCCTAATCTGACCTCATGTAAGAAGACTGTGATGCATGGCAGAAAAGTCAGGAGAATATAAGAGACTGACTTTTATGAGTAAGATTCATCTTAGTTAATATCAAACATTCCAGAGCACAGACCTTTACATATCAGCTAGTCACCCTAGGGACTCTTTATATAAAGTCAGTGGAGACAGGTACATTCCAGGCTAGCTTAGCTATAGGTATCAAAATTAGGAGAAATCAATTCAATCCTTCATTTCTGGTTCCAGTTGCATCCTCTGTGTCAGCATTCACTAAATCCACTGCATTCACTTCACTGATGTTAATAGCATTTTTCAACACTCGCTTTCTTGGACATACCACAAGATATATTGTGCAAAAATATGCCAGAGTGCAGCTCTATCTTCCAAATTACCTCAGGGTCCTTCCTGGCTGTTAACTGGAAGTTGCAACAGGATCTCTGTGACTTGTTTTTCTGGATATGGCACTCACCATTATTCAGGTACCTTGAACCCTGAGAGACAGAACAAATGTACTGACTAATTTCCACCACAGAAAAGCTGAGCTTTTCTATGGCTTTACAGAGAAAGAACCCCAGCAATAATTCCTTGCCGTCTGTGCAGAGAGAAAAGAGTATGTAAGCCTGTTTGAATGCTGCCAATAGCACCCATTAAATCCTTGATCACAACGCAAAAAAAAAAATGACTTGGCAGCACCAAACAGAAGTGAAATGTATGGATTGCCATGTAACTGAGATCTCAAACAATTCTGAGAAGAAAGAAGACACTAACTCCAAGTAGAAAAGGGGGAAAAAAGAAGTAGGGGTAACTGGCCTTGTAACTGAAAATTCCTTCCCCTGCCTTAACACAAATACAGACTACCTGGAGTTTACAGCAGAGAACTAACACTCTCTTCCCATGCAACCTGCAAACAGGCCAAGAAGGGTCTGCAAAGTCCTGGAGTCAGCAGGTAGCCCACCTGCATGGTCACTGCGAAGAGAGATCCATGTTTCTGAACACAGAGAAAATGTGGAGCTAGGTGAGAGACACAGCTTTATTATAGTGATCCAATATGCCTACCTAGTGTTTTGTTGTTCGTTTGGGGTTTTTTCCAGTTGCCTATCAATGACTTTGTTGTTTTGAATAGACCATCCTGTGTTGAAGCAAGCACCTGCTTTTGGCAAAATGCCATAAGAATGTCTGTGTCCAACAAAGCTCCAAGCTCAGTTGGAAATGATGAAGAAACCACAACAAAAAACACAGCAGCTGAAATCAATGACTCCATCTGAACTTTTGAAGTGGAGATACAGAACTTATAATCAATAAGTGAATATTGGCCTAGGAAGACTATGAAAAGAAAAGGTCAACAGCATATACAGTCAACCCATTATATTATATTTATATATAGAGATAGTATATCATTACCTAACAATATCTTTGAGTACTGTGTTACGGTTTCAGATTCACTGGAAACGGGGCTGCAGGTGGCAATTCACTCATGTATATTTGCTCTTCACAAAACAAATTTTGCATTGAGAGAGCTGCTGAAATGGAGATAAAAGAGCACGATCAGGATGATGTAGAAATCATTGCAGATGCGCAATTTTCATCTAAAATAAGTTCCACTGCAGTGTTGTGGACTGCTTCAGTACAAAATTAGCCAAAATAAAGTTTATTTTTATGTAGTCTTCCCGGTTTCAAGGGCAGATGCAGCTCTGACGTATGACTGGGGGAGGACTCTTCATCATTCAGCTGAGACCACAAAATCTGCACCAGTTAAGAGTGTTGCACTCGTCAATGCCAATGAGCAAGGGGAGGAGAGGACCAAGGGATCTTTGGACTCTCCAATAAATACACACTTTGTGCAAAATAGGCCTGATGCATTGGTCCATTCTGGCCACTTTTGCACCACTCCAAAGTGACTACTGGGGAGTAAAGTAGATTGGTAAAACAAAGCCATTAGAACCAGCTTATGTTCCAGCGTTTTTGCTCTTAGTTGGGCAGGTAGGACACACGGGAGAAGTATCCATTGGTGACACCTTTCCCTTCAACCACTGGTCTTGTAGACTGCAGCAGCAACGTAACAGCCATATTGCTCCATCATTAACAAAAGACCTGGAGCTAACTCTTGGCTCCGACTCTTTCCAACAGCCTTTTCAAGTTTGTCTGTTTTTCATCATTATTTTTTTTGGCTTCCCACCATTTTGTACCTAGATCTTTGTTCTCATCTTGAGAGTGCCTTCTGTGCAAAGAGCCCCACAGACATTTCCCTTAATGCCAGGCCCAAATGTTGAACTTGCTCTCTGCAAGTTTTGATCTTATGTTGTTTTATCCTTTCTAAGTAACATGCTCAGGAAGAAAGAGGGGGAAAAAAAAGATTGTTTGCAAGTGTAGATTATCCTGCACAGGTTTATTTTTTTCATGTGATGTTTAAAAATCATGCAAGAGACACAGGGATTTCTATCCCTGGCTAGAAATCTTCCTTAGCTTGTTTCACTCCAGAAAGAGCAAGAGCAGCTCTGCTTAGTAAAACTAATTAATTATGATTGCAATAATATATATATTTTACCTAAAAATATCCGACTGCATTGTGTTTCAGGAGCTATGGAAAACTGGCATCATGGTTAAATGTCTGTGTACGTAGCGACAGGCCTTGTGCAACGTATGAAGGCCAGAACCACACGCTGCAGAGGAGATTTCACAGCAGCAGTTTCACTGGTTACCATGAAACAATAGTGCCTGGTCAGGAAACTACTGCAGGAATCCCGCGGCTTTCACATGCCGATACTGAGGGCACCGCTACAGCGGGCTGCGTTACTACGGCACTGCGGGAGCTGTGAAATGTGTCTCTCCGCTTCGCCGTCACCTTTACCCTGCGAGAGACGTGCGACACTGCGATGAGCACGTCCTCTCCTCTGCCTGATCATTCACCGACGGGGGGACGGGGGCGGGGAGGGCTGTCACACCGGGGCTGTTCAACCGTAACCCCGCAGCGTCGCCAAAGGACACCTGGGAACCGCAGAGCGTTGCTCTCGGCCGCAGCCACCTCCCT
>NW_010325877.1:3172-22125 GCF_000700745.2 Antrostomus carolinensis | reverse complement strand
GCAGGGGGGTTGTTCTGCCGCAGAAAGTCTTGTCGAGCCGGCGGACAGCTGAGAGAGAACCTGTGTGAGGTGGCTGCTAGAAATGCTCTCTCGATGGCGAATGTCGCAGCATGTTTGTAAGTCAGTTTTAGACTAATAATTCACAAATAAGTAGGCTTAGAGGTTAAAATTGGGTGTCTTAACAAATTCGTCGTGGGGTAAGAAAGGAGTTTGTTCTAGGCTCAAAATATGTTGAACAGAGGCTGTGGCAAAGCAAGGGTAATTATGTCATTGGTATCCCTGCTACTGAGTGCAGTGGTGTTTTCGTAATTTGATTTTTACTTTGAGATGTAAGGAGATTAGGTTCTTTTTTTTAATAGGAGAAGAACAGCAATAAATAAATTTATGTTACAAATACAAAAAACTTCCAAAAAGGATGGAAGGGAATACAATTTCAGCTTCAAAATCAGCAGTATTGCCCTGTCTGTTGCCAGCTACTGAAGGAAGGTTCCTGTGATGTTCACTTCAATTTGAAGGTCTCTGCCTGGTTATTACTCTGCAGTTTGGGGACTTACATAGGTGTCCTTTTGTATGCAGCAGTCAGTGTGGATAGGTTGGTGTGCTAACAGGTGACTCTTCGGGAGCTGAACTGCCTATGCCAAATTAAATAAGAAGTTTATCTGCAGAGTTGTGTTGTGTGTATGTGGTTTGCTGTTTATTCAGTTCATTGCTATACAGTTGTCTCACAGACTGTGTAGTATCAGTAAAGATTCACGCTGCACAGCAGCAAAGGGGGACAAGGGGGAAAGCTTACAGTGCTATTTATTGAACTTCCAGAGACCTCATATAACTCATTGCACAGGTTCCACTGGTGATGTAAAACCAGTCAGAGGAATTAAAAGAGAATAATTGTTTTTTCTTGGGGGCTTGAAGTCATTCACTGTATTTCTACTTAAAACAAATTGCTTTTTCAGTGTATAATGGAACTAATTCAGAAAATCCATGCTCTTATGCTTTCTCCTCTAGAAGAGACTTTACTCACTTAAAGTAGCTCCTAAAGTTGCAACCTCAGCAACTGCAGAACGAGTGAAATTATCTCCGGAGTCTGAAGATCTTGAGGTCAGTATGAATACTGGAATTTTTTTCTCTCTTCTTTTTATTTACTTCTTAAAGCTCAGACAAAGCAGAACTGTAACAGTACTTCTGGTTTGATGACTAAAACTTTTTTTTTTTTTTTTTTTAATACAGATTACAAAATTACCAAATGGCTTAATTGTTGCATCTCTGGAAAACTTTTCTCCCGCCTCAAGAATTGGTGTGTTTATTAAAGCGGGCAGCAGATATGAAACCCCTGGTAACTTGGGAACTGCTCACTTGCTTCGTCTTGCATCTAATTTGGTAGGTGTCTGTTCTCTTTGTTGTTATGTTGGCAGTGGCTGAAATGGTGGATGGTGTGACCACAAAAAGAAGCGATACGGATATGTAAGACATCTTATAAAGTGGAAAACAGTGTACATTGATTGGTGGTTACCTGGTTCAAGTGCAGGAGAAAGGACCTTACTTCCTGGAAGACAGGCAGTGATATTTATTTAGAATTGTGCTCCCTAGTGGTGTCTTAATCTATATATGCATCTATATCAAGTTGTGCCTGTAACTCATTTTATTTAAGCTGCAATAAAAGATAATTTGGATGGCTGATACAGTCCCAATTGTGTGTGTGTGTGTGTAGTATTTCTGATTAGTTTTTCTTACTACTGCCATCAAGATATTTTAAGCTCCTTTTCTTCCCTTCCTGCTTTCTGGCTAGCTTCATTTATACAAGACACTGTGGAGGCAGATACATATCAGCAGGTTCAAAAAAGAAACAGACAAATTCACTGCTCGCAGGTCCTTTAGCAGCTGCCAAAAGAGGTAACTCCTGTTGGTACCGCAGGAATACCTCTGCATGGATTATGGGATGCTATATTTAAACAGCCCCTTCTCTTGCCACTGTCGGGTACAGAACTTTGGGATAGATGTCCCATGGGTTTGACCCACTGTGGCCATTCCCCTTGTTCCTGTCCATCTCGCTGGCTGGCTGCAGCTGTCGATGTGAACACGGCCTCTGTGCCACACCAGCTGGGCTGTGATGATTCACGCTACACAGCACCACTGACGTGTCTTTGCTGTTGTGTGGGCTCCCTCCACATCAGTTTCAGGCAGAAAAAAAACCCCAAAATATCACAGCTGTTTATTACTTCCTTCCCAACTGCTGCTGCCTGAAGTTACTTTCCCCAGACAGCTCTCAGTGTAATAGTATATGTAGGTATTTCTTGCTCTGCTTTTGTCAAGTTTATGTAACTCAAAGAATTAAATGTTCAAGTGACCCTGGATCATTCTAGAATAGGAACAAATCTGTGAGCAATTATGGTGGAAAATCAGAGAGGATGACAGAAATTACTGGCAGTAGAGATGTGGTAAGCTGGCTCAACTTTTAAAAATGGCTTCTGTATAAATAAATAAACAGAGAGGGTTTCAGTTTTGCCTGAGCACTGAACATCCTCAGGCACATCTGTTCTTAAAATACCTAGAATTTTAAGTTGCTCTTGTTGTCTTTTGGTTTTTGTTTGTTTTGTTTTTTTAAATAGACCACTAAAGGAGCATCTTCTTTCCGGATTACTCGTGGCCTTGAAGCTGTTGGGGCAAGTTTAAGGTTTGTAACCACATGGAGTCTGTCTTGGTAAGATGCAAACAGTCCATATGGCTAAAGGAAACTTAAAACAATAAGGCTAACAATACGTAGGCGGATAAGCTCAGTCTGGTAATGGTACTTGAATGGTGAACATTGACAAGGAACATCTGTTGTACTTCTAATTCTATTAAGATTCAAGAGTGCACCCATGATTTCTATTTTTAAAACACTTCTCAGTTAACAAAATATAAATGGTTTGTACCTGGAAGAAATAGAATTTGTCTAGGAAGTTTAATATTTTTTCTGCCTTTTCAGGCTTCAAGATTAAACTTCCTGAAGTCAGTAGATTTCTCCCCCCCGCCCCCAGTTTTTGTGAATAGATACCACTCATCATACTGCAATTCTGGGAACAATTCAAACAGTAGTTGGCTTTCGTGATTTGAGAGTTTAAAGCCTAGAAAACAAGCCTAAGAGAAATAAAAGAGGGATCTCACTGTGCCGGCTTTCTTGCAATGTATCTTGAAATCATCCAGTAAGATTGTTTTATATAGAATTTGGTTAAAAACAGTGTTTTATATAACTTGAGACTCTACTCTTTTTTTGTTCCTGTTAATCACAAATGTGTTGAAGCAAGTGGAAAAGACCAGCTATGTTTTCTGCCCAAAGAGAATAATTTCTAAATCGCCTTGTTTAATACATTTACACATCTTTCTTCAGGTTTTGCTATTCAGCCTTATTTGTTGTTTTACTTTAAATTATTATGGTATCTTAAATTCTGATGGTCACAAGACACTTGTTACTACTTGAATACTTAAGATGGGAGTTTTAGTCATGTCTAGTTCCGCTGTGTGTGTATTATCACTCCTTTAAATAGTCATCTCAAGCAGATTTAAGGTTAGCTAGATATTCTAGTCAATATCTTGCTGACGAATCAATCAATGGGGAATATGTGTGAAAATCTAATTCTGTGTTCTCTGCTGAAATGGATTTTGTATTTTTTCTCATTTAGTGTGTACTCAACAAGAGAGAAAATGACTTACTCTGTTGAATGCCTGCGTGACTATGTGTACGTATCTAGATATGCTGTAAACTAATTATTGCATTCCTTATAAACTGCTCTGTAGTAGAGACTTACCATTTCCCAGGGTAGGAGTCATACCTATTTTCATGTCTTTGTAATCAATAAATCAGTAAATTACTGTATTAATATTCAACTTCTGTGTGATGTTACTAAGTGTACCAGTGCTACAGAACTGAAGCTGAATTCCCATACTTTGTACAGCGGTGCTAATAATTGTTCTCACTTGACTGATATATTTTGTTGTTAATGTGTTGCTTTCAACTTGAAAAGAAATACGTGCTACTTCTGTTGCTTTAATGCCTTTGTCACTTTTTTATCTAGGGACACAGTGATGGAATACCTTCTGAATGTCACTACAGCACCGGAGTTCAGACCATGGGAAGTAAATGATCTTCAGCCACAATTAAAAGTTGACAAAGCAATTGCATTTCAGAATCCTCAAGTTGGTAAGTGCATTTTCTGATCCACTGCATTGTCTTCCTGGGAGTGTCTTCAAAATGAAAAACTTTCTTGGGGAAAAAAAAACAACTTTATCTTTTGCTCCGTAACGTGATCATTTAATTTTTCAGATTTTCCCATTGATAGGTACGGTCTTTCTGTTGTTACAGAGCTTTTTTTATAATACCACAAGTTTTTCCAGCCCATGCATAACAATGTTTAGCAAGTAATGTGCTGAAGACAGCTTACACCATTCTCCTTGACAACTTGCATGTTACCTTTTTAATTTTTTTGAAGTACAACCGAAGAATGTGCGAGTCGTGTCTGTTGTTGACAATGTATTTGCAGCAGCTTGTGTTCTGAAAACAATATTTAGGTATTACTCATTGATGTGGAAACAATATTCTGTAAAAGACTTACTGAATTTGTGTGGGTATTTTGGTATAAAAATCATATGTATTTTCATTACACTGAAAATGGATTGCAGTTTTAAGTTTATAAATTTAGGTTCATGGGTTTGGGTAAAAAAAAAAGTCAAACACAAAGGCTCAGATAAACCACACCTATTCCATTATACTTTGTGTTACTTTACTTAACTTTAATCATCAAAGTCCACCCAGGTAGTTCTGCAAAATAAATGTCTTTTGTACTACTCCTTCACTATGAAGTGTGCTCACTTTCATAACCCATTAAAGGTGATGACACAACACTGGGATTTGGAAAGTCTCAGGCTTATATGGAAGTACTGCTGGTTTTGAAATCTGTATCAAGGATAATCTTTGTCTTTTAAACTTGAAACTAACCTGTAGTTGATACTTAGTAATTTAGTATTTTCGGTTATAGTTATGTTCAGAAATAGATCTATGAAGAAGGAATGTCATCTTTCTCTTGAGGAAAGAATCTGGAAAAAATACAGGGAGAATATCAAACAGGAATGAGTAGAATGCTGTTGGACGAAAGAAAAATCTAATGAGAAGGGATTTGAAGACACTGGCATCCTTCATCTGAATAGGGAGACAGCCTTGTGTCATGTCTCATCTACAAGTAGAACAGCCTGTTCTTAAGCTCAAGAACAAGGGATGCTTACAGTGAAGGTTATGATGATTCTGAAACTAATCAAAAGGATGTTGGAGTCTGTTGTTATTTTCTACTGCTTCCTCTCCCCCAAACACTGATTGTGTTTATAACTTGCTTTTGAGGCCAAAAAGTGTTGAACATCTGCAAGTTTGGTTTTGGTTTTTTTTCCCCAAGTTACAAAAGAATAGACGCTCTTAGACCAGATTGTGTTGCATGAGGATTTGGATGAAACTTCTGTGTGTATCAGATTATTCCAGACCTGCTTTTGCAGATCTTGTGGTCCTTAAAGTGGACCACAGCTCTGTTTCACTGGAGTGACATTTAGTTTCATTCGCGATCTTCATTAAAAGCGGCTCTTATGTTAATCATCATCACTGCAACTTTGTTCCTCTTATAGGAGTCCTGGAAAACTTGCATGCTGCAGCTTACAAGAATGCTTTGGCAAACCCCTTATATTGTCCAGATTACACAATTGGAAAAATTACTTCTGAGCAGGTAAGATTATGTGTGTTATAGATCTGTTTCAGTTTCTTTATCAAGGATAGATGGCATGAATTTAGTAAATATGCAGTCAGTATTTACTGTCATGTTAGTCTGGGGTTGAAATCATTAATTTCCACACAGCTTTTAGTATTGGGTACAGAACTCACTCTCACGTTTAGAGAGGTGGTTTATGTCGGTGGCTTTCTGTGCATTGTAAGGCAGTCAGTGAAATGCAGGTGTTCTTGTATAAAAGGGTTTTGTAGTTGTCACTGGAGAATGTGTAAAATGCTGTTCTATAGACAGCTACTTTTGGAAGCATCGGAGTTTGCTGCATTAAGTATAAGTCTGAACAGGGAATGTCAGAAACACACTTGCTATTTTTGTTCTTTATACAAAATACCCTAAAATGTGAATTTACTGTTGCAGCTTCACCATTTTGTACAGAACAATTTCACAAGTGCGAGAATGGCTCTTGTAGGAATAGGTACGTATGTTCTTTAATGGACACTGCAATTCATTAGGGAAAACTGCTGTAGAAAGTTGAGTTTTCTGTAGAAGTAAAATGTTATAGTACACTTAAAACACTTTTATGTAACTGATGCAGCTTTTCAATGCCATTACATTTCTTGGAATAAGCTGTTGTATTGCAGGTGTAAAGCACTCTGACTTAAAGCAAGTTGCAGAGCACTTTCTAAATATCCGAAGTGGAGCTGGTATTTCTAGCGCAAAGGCTGTCTATCGAGGGGGTAAGTATGTTTCTTGTATCTGTTCTGAATGCCTGATTTTTTTATTATTATAGATGTAGTAGTATTCAAAGTTGCAACTGAAAACTATATAGTTGTTCTAAACGCTGTATATGGGAAGTGACAGTTCAGAGGCATCTCCCATCTAAACAGGCAGAGGATTGTTCCCTGCCATAGAAAGTTCTGGGGTAAAACTGAACCCATTTCTCCAGCAAAGCTTTACCTGCAAGATAATCTATTCCATAGAGTGAAAAACAAGCTGGCATATGGTTTCTCTTGTTTTTTTGGGGAAGATTCCCTTAAGAATAGATCAAGGACTGTCTAGAAGTGGTGGTAGACTGTCTTTTTAGGGAAGTTCTGTTAGAATGTCCCAAGTCTTTCACACAAGACAAAGCAATGCTTAGCTCTTTCAGAGCAGTATCTTCTACTAATACCAGTAGCTGTTCTGTAGTTGGGGTATTGGATCACTCTGTAAACAGGTAGGGAAAAAAACCAGAAAGTTTCCAACAGTTAATATTTGACTGGAGTAACCAGTTTCTATAAAACAGGATAAATATTCTTATGAACAGAAGATGCACTACTTTTCTGGACATTTATTATCTGAAGGCTTACTGAGTTTTATCCTCTCATACTACGTGTGATTTAGGATCAGCTTCAGATAAGGCATAGTAAGGTACTTGGTTTTGTGCTTGCAAGAAGACTTTTGAATGTGAAGGACTTTTTTGAATGTTTGGGTTTTTTTTTTTTCCAAAGGGCTTATATATAGTATACTAGATATATAGTATACATATAGTTTATATATTTATTTTTAATAAGAATTAGGAATAAGTTCTGAGGATTGTAAGTATAAAGGGCACTGATGATCAGGAATCTAGAGTATGACCTTCAGCCTATGAACAGCTTCTTGCTGTCTTAGTGAGTGGACATGCAATAGCTTCACACCCTGGCTTCTCTCTCATGAAACTCCTGGCTAGAAATGTTTTCTTTCCATCCCTGTAAACGTACAGCAGTTTCTAACTGAATGCTGTGTTACCTTTTATTCTGTTGTATTTTTAGGAGAAATCAGAGAACACAATGGTGATAGCCTTGTCCATGCTGCTGTTGTAACAGAAGGGGCTGCTGTTGGGAGTGCAGAAGCGGATGCATTCAGTGTTCTTCAGCATGTTTTAGGTGCTGGACCCCTTATCAAGAGGGGAAGCAGTGTTACCAGCAAACTGTCCCAGGGTATTGCTAAAGCAACTAGCCAGCCATTTGATGTAAGTTCAAAGGGTTACTGCACTCTAGTATTTTAAGTAAAATGCATACTGTCCTTTGAGAAGTTACTGTCTCCAGCAAGAATCTTCATTAGTTGCACAAATTACAGTATTTCAGAGAAGCCCTTCCAGTCTGATCTTTCCTCTGCACAGATGGAGTTTAACTTCCTGAATTACGTATTTTAAATCATAATAGTAATTTTCCTATGCTCGATACTGAGTTGTTCTGATACTTGAAACAGTTAATAATAATGTTTGTTTTGCAGGCTTCCGCATTTAATGTTAATTACTCTGATTCTGGGCTCTTTGGGTTTTATACCATATCCCAGGCTTCAAATGCTGGGGAGGTGAGTTGCTGATTAGAATTTAAGTATTGACAACATAATCCTCAAACTAGTGTTTTAATTTGAGATAGTGACTGATTCATCTGAAAAAAGTCCATTCATCTGTTTTCTCATATAAGAATGCTGCATGTTCAGTTATGATTTAGCTCTGTAAGCTGGGAGTGAGACTTGCTTTCTGTGAAGTACAAACACCTAATACAAACTAAAGCCAGTGAAATACCTTGAATTGCTGATTGTAATGCCAATTTACATGTGTAACCCTAAGTATATCATGGGGAACATGCTGGCTCTTGAAGCTGGCAGAACTGAATACTCTCGTGAAAAATGGTGAGACCATGCAAATTAATGTGGTGTTGCAATTTAAATCCACGCTGGTTTTTGTGTCGCAGTTTGGCATTTATTACAGTGGTTTTAGTTTTATTCTAAAGCTGTTCAGCATTGAGTTCAGGCTAACAGTCCTAATACCGCCAGCTACTCTCCCCTGAAGTATTTAAGGTGTCAGATATTAGAAATAACGTGTTGCAATTCAGTGCTAGAAGAAGTCTTAAATAATTTAATTTTCCTCAGGTCATTAAAGCTGCTTTGAACCAGATAAAGGCAGTTGCTCAGGGCAGCATCACCAATGACGATGTCACAAAGGCCAAGTAAGTGTGTAAAGAACTGTCTTGTGTGTTGTAAAGAGAAGTTTCTTAACATGTAGCTACTTGTTAAACACTTGGACTGTTCCTGTACAGCAAAGCTTATCCTTGTCCTGTAATTATATCTATGGGGAACTGCTCACTTTCCTGCATTAAAACTGAAGCACTTGTCACTACTCTTTTTTTAAATTTTTTTTTCAAAGCCATACTGATTCTCTGCTAGTGGTATTTCCTAATAAAAACTTGTTAGATAAGTGTTAATGTTTTCTTAAAACTCTTTTAGTGTAAGAAATAAGCAAGTACCAGCAGATGCTGTCGTTGTAATCATACTCTGCAGTATTAAGATGTATTTAAATTAGAATCCTAAATTGTATTATTTAGGTAATTCCCTTTACAGTTGCACTGCAGCAATTCCCGAAACAATTATATTAAGCAATCTTACGCATCTTGAAAGAACGGTAGTAATGAGGGTCTGCAAGTGTAAAGCACTGAATTAATGATGTTACATCCAAGTGCTCGAAGTACTTGTGCCTGGGAGTATTGGAGGTGGGGGAAAATTACTATTAGGGATGCAGTAATAACAACAAAGCTTTAGAGTTTCTAATTTATAGAGGGTTGTGCGCATTAGCTGGTGCTTGATCTCCCAAGTAGTGTCAGACTGCACCGAGCCTCTAAAACTGGGATCGTGCAATACAACAATATTGTACAGATTCACTCAAGTGGCAAAATTAAAGTATTGTCTGTTGCATGTATAAAATACTTACAAGACTCCACATAAAGCCTGATGACACCAAACATGAAAACCTAGATGTGGCTGGTTGTGCCTTGGTCTCTAGCAGCTAAATGGTGAATTCTGGACCTTTATATTTGGCATTATTAGTTTTGTGCGTTGTTTTTTGGTTTGTGGTTTGGTGTGGTGGGGTTTTTTTGTTTGGGATTTTTGGGTAACAAAGCTGCCTAATATTAAGGAGTTACAGTGCTTTGGCTTTTTTTTTTTTCCCCCTTTTACTTTCCCTTCTGGAATGGGTTCATATATTTTCTATATTGCTTTTTTTCCTTTAGCAACCAAAAAAAAAAGCCCCCCAAAAACAAATTCAAGGTCAGTGATATCTGCAGAGTCTTGCAATTCAGTCAGAAATACCAAGTTACTTAATTATATGATATTTGAATAAACCACTTTCTGTCATTTTGACTTTGAAAAAAGAATAGGAAGACTAATTTATAAAAATAAGATTTTCATATGTAGCAGTGAGACTGTGTTAAACAGAAAAAAACAGTATAAACTTGCTGTCCTTTAATCTTTTATCAGGACATGGAACAATGGCACAAGGAGCCTAACCATTTACATTCATTGCTTCTTTGTCACTTACAACAAAATTGCTTTGCACACATCTGTTCTTAATGAGAAACTGGAATCAATGTTAAACCTAATTTTTAAACTTGATAGATTAATTTGTCTAATTCCTGGAGTAACTGCATTAGTTACTTCAAACAGAAACAAATTCTTAGCTAGAGATCTGACTCTTTGGGGTGGCTGATCATTCCAAGGCAGTAGGTGTTCAAGTACCCTGTCATTTTCATGCTTGAAGTATTTGTGATGCCTCTTTCCTAACTATAGAACGCTTCTGTACTTGAAAAGGAAAACCTTTCAAAATGGAGAGGAATCTTCAAAATTTAGAAAGCAACAAAAACTTATTGCACTTACTGGGGTAGTGGGGAAGGTAATAACAGGACTTACGTGCTCCCTCATCCTTAATGCTTTGTTTGATGGCAGAAATCAGCTGAAAGCCACCTATTTGATGTCAGTGGAGACTGCAGAAGGGTTACTGAATGAGATTGGCTCCGAGTCATTGGTTTCTGGCACACACTCATCACCATCTGTTGTTGCTCAAAAAATCGACTCTGTAGTCACTGCTGATGTTGTGAATGTAAGTATGTGTCAGCATCTACAGGTGTTCCTTAATCACTGTGTAAGGTTGTTTTTTTATACAAAACTGATGCTCATTTGTGTGTGTTTATAAACACACACACAGACTATCTTAAAAAGAAAAAAAAAGGCAACTCATTTACAGAGTCCAGCTGACTATCTTTTGATGTCTTTACTTACTTTATTAACAGAAGACCCTTTAATCCAGTGCACTATAAAACTAGTGTAGCTGGGAGTATGTGAAGTTCTCATCTGCTTCACTTAAATATACCAAAACTGCCAACTAGTATTCATGGAAACCTTGATACTAGTTCCAGTGCAGGCACTTCTGTGGCAAGGCTTTTAGGATTCCTGAGTCTAGAATATTTGGTGTGTTTAATAAAGCCATTAGGCTTTCAATGATAAATTGACATAACTGCATTGCTATTCCAGATTGTCTTGTTGCTTATACTAGAGCAAACTTCATACAGAAATCCATCAGAAATTCTAATACAGAAAACTTGGTTTTTCACAGTCACCACTAATTTGTGTTGCAGTAGCAACTAGCAATAGCTTTAGTAGTAAGGAGAGATCCCCTGTATCTTGTGGTGTAATAATTATTCTAGGAATAAACATTTTCAAAGAGTCTATGCCTCTTCTATCCAACTGTCATTCTACCATTCCTGTTCAAAGTAACGAGGAGCTGAAATAGAAGCTAGTAAGTTTAGACAGCAAAAGGAAAATTGTTTACTTGATGATTACTGTAGTAGTGTTGGGATTTGTTTTAATAACTTGAAGCTGAGGCTATGAGCAGCAAGATAAACTCTGTTGTAGCAAATATGTCCTTATATTCATCTTTCTGATTTATTTTCAGGCTGCAAAGAAGTTTGTCAATGGGAAGAAATCAATGGCAGCTAGCGGGGATTTGGGAAATACTCCTTTTCTTGATGAGTTGTAAAACAAAACTGGTATGAGGATTCAAGATGGACCTAAGCTCTAAGTCCCCTATGTTCTAAATAAATTACTAATAACTTGTTATTTATGAATTCAGTTCTTTCAGAAAATTAATCTAGAGTAATTGTGGTCTTGCACTCATGAAATAAAGTGCTGAGTTCATACATTTTGTGTTGAGTTTTTTACACTGAAAATGGTGTCTAAAATGCTGGTAAGTCTGGCCCTGCACACTGAAGGTAAAACTACAGTGAGAAAATAAGGGGACTTTTAGTCAGTGTAAAAAATAAATATATCAAAAATGATCACTGTAGTGCAGACAGATATTGCAGTTGCCCCTCATTGTCCATGTATTCCTGTATGGTCAGGAAAAGTTCTTGATAAACTGTCTGCACCATCCTTATATGAAGTAAATGAAGAAACTTACCTTCAAACAAAGACAAATATATTGGACCTTCTTAGAGCTTGCAGCTGCCACCTGTCTGGGCATAGCAGAGGTAGTGTTTCTGAATGTCTCCTCCACAAGTAGCATTGACAGACATCTCTGAGGGGTGGGAGGACATTGCTAAAACAGCTTTATATAGCTAATACATAATTTAAAATATCTTAGGATATTTAGATTTTTTTTGAAGTCTAAGCATATATTAAAAGAAAACAGATACACTACAACTTCAGAAATCTAGGTTTTGAAGATGTCAGGTTTTGAGCTATTCTGAAACAAAGGTAAATTCTTCCAGATAGGATGTATTGGATACAGAAGGGCAGGAGGAAGAGGAACTGGTCTCATTGTTTTCCATAGCCCAGTGTGAATGAGGTCTAACACCACTAGCATCAAACTTAAGATTGCACAATGCATCAACATTGTTATGAAGTACAGCATCACAACCAGTGTCTGTGCCTACTCTAAGTGTTTGGCCTGGATCAGGTCCCTGCCACATTTTGGATGTTGATGGTAACTTACAAGTGAACTCAAACCAGTATGACTGGGAAGATTTATACTGAAGTTTTCAAGTACATCATCATTGCTACTGGGCCTGATACTGTCTTCATCCTCAGCATCTTCGCTTGTGCTGAAAATACGCAGCATGGTATTACTTTAACATGCAATAATTCCCATAGCCATTCAGTTAAGTAATCATGGAGTCAAGTTTTTTGCAAATACTTGTTTTAAAGACAGGTTCATTAGTTCTGAAGCTCCTCTAATATTAAACTAATGCTATTGTCCATAGTCCTTTGCACGCTGTTTCCTTTGGGCTCTAAAGTAATAGCTAAGTTGTAATTCGATCGACAGAAAAGCAAGCTATCCTTTTTCTGCTCCTTCAGAGTAGCAAATAATTTGATTTATTTAAACATAAGCTTAGAGGTTTGATCTCTTGGAAAGCACCTTGTTGTGTGAGCTTCCTTTCTGCTGTTCTGGCCTAATTATCTCCTTTAATACTTAAGTTCCTTCCCCTGCCTTTGAGGTTTCTTTTCTATTAAAACTCTCTGCCTCAGGAAAACTTGTAACTGCCTTGTATCCTGTGTAGATTAATTATCCTTGCTATGTGAGCCACCTTTAGGATTGAGAGCAATATTTTTAAAAGCTTCTGTATTCAGTGGCTCTCACAAGAAGGTTTTCTTTTTCCTGAAGTTTTTTAAAAGTAATAATCGTTAACCACTGTCAGTAGTTAGACTGATTAAGAAACGGATATGGTTGTAGCAAGACCTCCATCTTGGTATCATCAGCTACTTGTGATCTTCTAGATCCTTGGCTATTGCAAATCGACACGGCCTCTTTGATTGCAGTGGCATTATCCCCACCCAGACTTTTTATGGTCACTGTGGAGGCAGGAAGGGACATGTCTAAAATTAATGTCTGTCCTGACCTTGTGTTCACTGTAACTAGAAAAGTTTGTTATGATTTTGTTCATTTCAAACCACAGTTTTGTTTCAGAAAAATAAATTAATGTAAATCTTTAGATTTATATTTTATCCTAAAATGCAAAAGCTATTATGCTATTTCTTGTTTCTTGCTAGAATAATAAGCAACGTGTGAAATTCTAGTTATGAACAATACTTATTTCTTACTTTGATGTCATCACAGGAAGCTTTACTTCAGGAATTAATTCAACTGCACTTTACCAGTGTTGAGGTACTTCAACAAAATCTCTGTAAACTCTGATTTGTAGAGTAGTTCCTATAGGAATATTGTGCAGGAGCTGCCTAAGCTCTTGGAGAGTCCATCCTAAAACGTTTGCATGTCCAATTTTTATTAGAACGTCACCTGCCAGGGAAGAAAATTTACAGCAATCAGTTTAAGAGACTTTTCCAATTTTTTAATGTTCATATTACAAAATCTGTACTCTTAACCACTTTATTTTCATGTTTTTATCTACAAGTGTGTGTTTAGCAGCTCTTCAAACCAACTGGATGCCATTTTTTCTTTTGCTTTTTTAATGAAAGTTTTTTTAGCCCTGTTAAGAACTCACCTTTTCACAACACTAAAGCTGCAGTTCACTTAATTTACTTTGGGATTTTTCTGAGTGAAGATGCCAAACTTTAGATTGCCTACTCAGTGCTCCCTTCCATTTCTGTGGGGTTTTTTAGGCAAGATAAAGGTATAATGGTGGCTGCTCTGATCAGGGCCACTACTTGGGACCAGACAGACTTCAGCAAGGTTGAGCTGAGGCTACACAACTGCACTCCAAACAGTTCTGCTGGCATCTTTCCACTGCTTCCCTGTACCTTTTCACAGCTGGAATACCCCATCTGTACGTAGCTGCTGCCTGCTCTTGTATGTCACCTTGCTGTTTATCTGTCAGTGTGGAGCCAGGCGTACCCCTTCCTCCACAGTGGCTGTTTACCTGGGTGGATGCTGGGGAATCTGTCTAAGAGCCATGTCACCTTGTGGGCCCCTGGAGGATTCTAGGGCTTGACTCTCTTCAGTGGCTGGTGCCTGTCCCTCGGCTCTGACAACAACCAACACATGAGCACATTGCAAGATGTTGTCAAGTGAGGCTGGGGGAAAAACAGGACAGGCTGGGGGAAAACCAGGAGACGCTGGCAAGAGCTGGTGCAGAATCTAACTGAAGAGTTCCAGCAGAAAGCGGTGGTGATATTTTGTTTGTTTTAAGGGACAAGGCTGCAGGTAACATTCTTACCCGTGCTAGTGGAAGCACTGAGCTGCAGCTTTGCCAAAAGCAGTACTGCATCCAAGGACAAGAGAGTACAGAAGCCCCAGCAGTTATATGTACCATGGGATACAACAATATGGGCTTCAAGGGGTTGGGGAAGTTGCAGTTACTGGGTAAGCCTGTAATTTTGGAGACTGCAAAAGGCAAGCAGAATCAGTCTGCAGCAGACTACAGCTCTATTGGCAGCCTGGCAGAAACAGTTGCACAGAGGAGCAGTATCAGTAAACATTATGTACTGAACTGCAACAGAACAGCACAGGGGATTTAAACAAGCAGTGCAGCTGTCTGCTGCCATATTAGGCTGAGCCAGGAGCCTCTCTCCATCTGCTCCATTTTCTTCTTAACCCTTTCGGGTTAAAAATGCCTGTAACAAAAATTTACAGGCTTTAAAATGGTTTACCTAAACTACTGACTACCATTTTTTCATTCACTTTTTCCACTAACTATTCTTTCTACTCCATCGTCATCACACACTCTCTCCACTCTAGCTTATCCAAGATACTGGTCCTACTGGGGTGCAAACAAGAAGTTCTGGAACAAGTATGAGGATGGCAGATACCAAAAAAGCAAGATAAAACATTTTACCAACAGTTTTATGTAAGTTCTCAGCCTCAAACAGAAAGGGAAATCACTCAAATTATGTTTTTCAAAATGCAGATTCATAAATGTACTTATGCTTTAAAATATCTGCAAGACACTTTGCTTTTACTAGATTCTTTCAGCATTCTGCTTTTTCTGCCCACACTGTCCTGATAACACTGTTGTGGTGAGTCAAAGACATCTCTGAACTGCAGATGTAGATAATTTTGCTCCTCTGCTCCTGCATAGAGTCTGAGCCACTCAGCTTTTCAGTTCACCTATCAGTTTTGTGATTGATATCATTCAGTGGCCACTGAAGATTTATTTGTTTGGAGATAACCTCTTGCACTATGAAGGTATTTTGAGGAAACACATGTACCAAGCAGCTCTGTTTCTTATTGATGGCGTGCACGACAGAGCATGCGTACATCTACATCCATACAAGTTTGGTCAGTCTGACTGTAGGATTTTAATACATTAGTGCCTCCCACTATTTCTGTTAATTTCTACCTCCTCCCCATTAAAATCAGTAGAATGGCACCTGCTCTTTCAAGCTATAAGCAGTGATAAAATTATTCTTTTAGGTTCCAGTTTGAAATTTTACAGATAATATTCATCTTACTTAACTGAAAAATAAGCCTACAAAGATAAAATCTAATTCACTGCAAGAAAATCTCCTAACCAGTGCATTTGTACATCATCTTTTCCTCAAGCCCCATGCTCTGTACATTGGTATTAGTGCCAAAATAAGTGTGCTGCCTGTGCTACCATTAAGAGACAGAGCTTCTACAAAATACTGTATGTTCTGCAAAATTTTACAGCTTTGGTCTTAAATACAAAGTTTTTGTAAGTTCACTCTAAACATGAATTGAACAAACTCAGCTGTTTGCTTTTTTCACGTGTGTGGAATGTGCTGAGTTAGATCCAGGTGCTCGATGAAATGTGCTCAAATTATTTCTTTTGGCTCAAAAAAATAAGATCAGCTACAAAGGGACAATGTTTGTCACCAGTCCTCAGCCCCTTTTAAACTGTTCAATACTTTCTGCGGTAAATCAAACACATCACATGAATTTGACTCCTTGTTCTTGTAACATATATTGAAAATGCTTTTGGAGCGTACCTTTTTCAAATTGTTGCAAACAGAAGTACTTAGTTTCAGTGATTATTATTCTGTATTTTTTACATATAAATGTAAAAAAAACCCCACAAACCAACAACCAAATCAGTATCACCTATGTATATGCTTTTCTATTCCATTTGGGTTTCTTTAGGGAACGGATGAAAGCTATCAGCTCCTAACATAATAATAATAACAACAACAACAACAACAATAATAATAGTAAATTTAAAAAATAGTTCAAATCAATTTCTATTTTATGGATAGGACTTTTCCACTGATTTTTATACTTGGTTCAAAAGTGCAAAGCCTTTTCTAAAAAGAGGTTAAGAACTCTACTCGATGGTTTTTATTTCATCAAGGAAGTAGATCTTTCTTTCTAGTGCTTGGAATTCTAATTCTCTCTGAAAGGTTTGAGAAGAAAGAATTGCCCAAACTGTAAAGGGAATGCTGGGAAAACACATTTTCACTGTACAGACAGTAAATTTCTAAATTACTTCATTAACTTAAGTCTTAGCTTCATAGATTTCTACGTTAGAGACAATTTAATATTTGGTAATAACATAGTGCAGTATCATCCCCAAACTGTAGTTCATGAGTCTAATGTAATTGGTCTAGGGACCCGTGTGAAGCAGTCAGATTTACAGAGCTTTCAATTACAAGCTTAATATAGGTGTCTGATGTTCCATAGGAAACCTTAATAACTAGTAATAGTCTGTTAGTACTGATATGACACATTTCAGTAGCAAATGAGCACCTGCATGGATTGGGAGAGAACAGAGATCAGTCCATTGCCACTTAGTAACTGTTCTGTACAACAAAGAGAAATAAAAAGCAAATAATAAGGAAAATTAATTTCAAGCCTTTAGGAAGTTTTGTGTTACTTGTAGAGTGAAACTACTTGAACAACAATGCACTGAACAAAGAATTATATTATTCGAGTTTAGTTGCTATATAAAGGTAATAGTCAAACTATTTTTGGACAAACCTGCCGATGAATAGGAAATCTGTTTTTGCTGGAGAACAATATATAGACTGAAATCTTGGTCTGATTATAAAACACTCACCCATATCAGCTATTTTAAGATCACAGGTATTTCATTACAGTGGAATGCTGGCACTGAGCTTTAGACAGTTTGTGCTAGTTTCTTTTCTCTGTAATTTTAAATTGAGTTTCTTTTGATCTGTGTAAGTGTAAATAAATCAGAGACAGGCTCAAAGCATAAATGCAGAACAAGAACATTTTTAACGCTATTAAATTTAAGTATCACTCTTGTTTCTTCTTACCTGGTTTTAGCTTTTCATTGTTAACTGCAGAGCTTTTCTCAGCAAGGCTTGTTATTTGGAGATATGGCCCATTCTGTATGATTATGAGACCCAATCCTTATTCACACATCCTAATATTTGCCTTTAATACTGCAATCAGTGTGTGCTGAGAGATGTTTTCCAGTGCTGGCAATTGCCCTTCAAAAAGTGAGATGAAAATTTTACTAGTTGGAAGTGTGATATTTTTCTTCAGTACAATGTTTAAGGAGACATTTGAGCAGGTGCTGTACCCATTTTTAATTGTCCATACAGTTAAGTCCCTCATCCTTAATTGCTTCTCTAGACAGGCATTGTCTGATGAGTTGCTGCCAAAAAGCTATAATAGTGATACTTATTAAAAGTTAGTGTAGTCCATAAACTAATTTTCATCAAACAAATATACTGAAAGTAGTTTTTACTTAGAAACTTATTTCATAAAAAGTCACACATTTTACCAAGAGAAAAAGCAATAATGCTTTGAAGTATTCATTACAAATGGTGACATATTCAGGAAAGGTAGAGAACAGTGCACAGAATAACATAACGGAGGAGCTGTCAGCTGGTAAGGACTTCAGGAAAAGATTGAATTCCTATAAAAATTTAATTTTTCAAATCAATTTTTATAGAGGAGATTAACTTCTAAATTTCCAGCAGATTGGTTTCACACCCTACTGCTGACATGAGGGAAGGGACTGTACTTGCCATATTTAGCACCTACAGAAATAAAATACACTTGAGCATCCGCTATCCATTAAAATGCATAATACAAGTACTGCAATATAAATGACGTTATCCCAGTGTCTCCACCAAGAAATATAATAGGGTAGTAAAGTAAATCCTCCATCTCTCAAGCCTGTTCTCCTCATGAAGAGCCAGGAAAAGTTAAGACTGTCACATGAATGCTTGAGACTCTTAAACTGCATTCTGTTTTGTCTCTGTTTTAAGATGTAATCTCCAAATCTAACTTCTGCCAGTAGGGTAGTAATAACTTAACTGCTTGAGACCACCTCTAGTGGTCTGGAATCACTTAATAAAAATTTCCACCACTTTACTACTTTAAAATATGGAAATTTGTTCATCTTTCCAGTGGCTTCAGTGAAGCTTTGGATCAGGCACATGACATCAGGCAGATGACATCAGGCTAAATGACAGCACAGAATGTCTATAAAAGAATTAAGATTGAAAGTGTAGCAATGTGAACATTTGATTTGTCAG
>NW_010325877.1:2203-3141 GCF_000700745.2 Antrostomus carolinensis | reverse complement strand
GGAATGATTTGAATTTTTGTTTATCCTTCTCAAAGAAAAATGCAGGATTTTTTTGTTGTTGAGTAGAACTTTACATTTCATTTGGATTAAATATTTAATTTTCATGGTCATGAAAGAAAAGCAAAGGAAGACCCACTCCAGAACACACTTTCATGTGTTGATAATTCTGAGAGGTGGGATGTCCTGCTGTCCCGACCTGCTACTGTTTCTTTGGTTCAGGAAATTATGCAAAGTGGAACAGGATCAGTAGAAGGGACTGAAACTTTATTATGGTGTTCTTGGTCACTTTTCAAGAAATATGTGTTTCAATCTTTTTCAGCCAGAAAGGGGAACTGGATCCTAGTTTCCTACTTCCAGAATGAGCACTTAACTCCCAGGACAATAAATGTAAACAGATTATATGAAGTAATGCTGCTTTATATTATTTTCTAGCCAAAATTTTTCATCAAATCCCATTAAAATTCATGAGGAGTTGTAGGTCAGTAAATGATCAGCAGTGAAACAACAAACAAAAATGCTAATAACAAATCTGGATAACTTTAACTAGAAGCCAGAATCCTGATTTTAAGCTGCTTCCTATTGCATGAAGTTATCTTGCTGGACATGAGAGATTTAAAACCATGAAAGCTGTGACTAATCCAAAGCCTACAAAACATTTAGGAGGAGTGCTAAGATTCATTCTCTTAGATGAGACTCTTTTCTTTTTACTATATCTGATATCAGTCTATATAGTCTCCAAGAAAGGTGGCTTTTCTCTTTGTTCTCTGCTACAGAAAGTTTAGACACTTGACAGAACTTACACGACAGTTCCCCCAACACTGTCCTGAGTTTCTCCAAGGTCACCCCTCAATTCTGCAGTTTCTGCAAGCAGCAGCATAGGATCTCATCCAATCCTATTTTGCTGAAGAAACACCCTTTTCCTCTTGTCATCTGCCTAC
>NW_010325877.1:293-2175 GCF_000700745.2 Antrostomus carolinensis | reverse complement strand
TGCCTCTTGATATGAAGAAAATTTGGGGCACTGAGAGCTCTGTGGAGATGATAAACTGTCTGATAGCACAACGACTTAAAAAAGTTTGAGATACTGAAATACAGGACTGGAAGAGTAGTGCTGGGGCAGTAGTGAGGAAATGGAAATGAACAGAGGAAGAAATAACCAAAAGAGATGGAAACTCACTCTTAGTTTCATTCCTAACTGCCGGCGAAGCCTGTGTATGTTCCATAGAGTCCAGAGGAACAGCTTTTTCTATGGAGCCAAAACCCCTGGGCAGGCATGTCCTCAGCAAACCTCTTGGGAACATGCTAGTGCTCCATGACGACCTGTGGAGGAAGAGTCTATCAGTAGGTTAGGAGGCAGCAACCCCCGCAACTGCTCAGAACGCTGAGGCAGATGGGTTCTAAGCCCTCCCAGCACCACACCAGTAACAGGCACAGGGAAGTCTGGTGTTGAGCAGAGGATGTGTCTGCATTTAATGCGTTGTTTCAGTCCAAGAGCAGTAATTAGATTGAGGCTGCCTCTCTGTCATTACCACAGCTCTGTCTGAGGCCCCAGAGCTTTATAGAGAACCTATAGCTGGCAGTGTCCTCCCACACAGTGTCCTTAGGCATGTACTCATCTCTTAATAAACCTGAGAAAGATTAAATAACAACCTGTAGGGTATGAAGACTGGATTCTGTCACTATTTCTGACGGCAGATTTGCCTGTGTATCGAAAGCCAATAAAAACTGTATCTTCCCTTTTTGTACCCTCTCCACTCCTCCTTCCTTTATTCCCTTTGCCACAAAGCTGAGTTATTTGTGGATAAACTCATTTTGAGACACACTTTTACACAATGCTTGTATTAAAAGCTATTTAAATACCACTTAGAGCCGGTTTGTAGGACAGTTGCAGACGACTCTTGGAAATAACTTCTTTTCAAGGCTGCTGGTTTCCCATTGTTAGTACAATATATAATTTAAATCTTTTAAATAAAAAAAATAAAATAAATTGTTCCCTTTATTCCACGCACCAATTGTTTCCTGTTTAAAGTAACACTTTCAGCTGTTTTTAATCAAAAGTCTTACTATTTTCTCCACCCTTAAGAAAACCTGTCAAGAGCTGGCAATTTCAATAGAACCTAAGTACAGCTCTTGGTCCTCCAAATAATAAGTCCTACTGTTTGCTGTTGAACACTTTAAGATTACTTTACTAATATCTCCATTTTGTTTGTATAGTCTCCCATCAACATAAAAGACTTACATAAAAATAAACAGCACAGACAATCACCTGCTTGGCTTCCCAATACATTCTCAATAGAGCAGTTACGCTGCTCTGGAAAAAATACGTGGGTGTTTGCTGTTAGAAGGAAAACAATATGTAAGCAGTGAGATTATTTTTCAGGCACCTGTAGATGTGGGTGGGGGCTGCTAGGCTAATTTAGGTCAGCGTTCCTATGCCAGAATGACAATATCGAAGGCACGGAGTTCCTGTGGCCAAAACCAGGCTGGTTTCCCACATGTGGTGAATTGGTCATTTCTTGGCTACAGATTCCCCTCAACTTCAATACAGCTGAAACGATGGAAAAGCGTGTGATCAAGATTAATAGTCAAGATTAATTAGGTTTTCTACCAAACATCAGCACAGACAGCAACACAACGTAGGTTTTGCGGTGCTCCAGTTGTGTAAGGTCTGCAGGAACCTGCACCCATCAGTCCTGCCCCTTCCCCCGTTTGACCTTTGCTGCAGAACCAGCGCTGCAGTCCGAGCGAACGGCCAGGGTTCAAACGGACTGGGACAGGGACAGGGACAGGGACAGGGACAGGGACTGGGACAGAGGCAGGGACTGGGGCTGGGACCGGGGCAGGGGCAGGGAGCGGGGCAGGGGCAGGGGCAG
>NW_010325877.1:0-259 GCF_000700745.2 Antrostomus carolinensis | reverse complement strand
AGAGACAGGGAAGGGGGCAGGGACCGGGACAGGGACTGGGACAGGGACGGGGAGGGGGGCAGGGACAGGGACTGGGACAGGGACTGGGACTGGGACAGGGACTGGGGCAGGGACAGGGACTGGGACAGGGACTGGGACTGGGACAGGGGCAGGAACTGGGACAGGAACAGGGACAGAGGCTGGGACAGGGACAGAGGCAGGGATAGGGAAAGGGACAGGGGCAGGGGCAGGGACGAGTGGCACATGAGGGGGTTTGCTG
>NW_010325876.1:14507-16490 GCF_000700745.2 Antrostomus carolinensis | reverse complement strand
TTCCAACCCAAACCTGTCTATGATTCTATGAAAACAAATGCCAGGGATATTTCACATATGCAATAATCATATTATTAATCAAAGCTAGTGTTACATTTAAAAGAAAACAAAATATATAACATTATGTAAAGACATAAATTAAGGAACCTGAAAAATATGATTTGTTTATCAACATTACCTGGGTTTGTTTATCAACAAGGCACCCTAAGCAACCATTACCTAGGAGTATACCCAATAACATAAGCATATTACGGATCTTTGTTTTAAATTATGACCAACAAGCACTTACACCTCATGCTACCTCTACCCTGCATAAATGTAACCATTACTTATCTGAGGTTAAACAAAGCACAGTTCCATTGGCTCCAGCAGAACATTTGAAAGGAATTGGAGCTACAAGACGTTGTACCCACATATTCCCACCCAGTGCCCTATGCTGCCCTGTGAATACCTCCTCTCTACACTTAGTCTAAAATTCCACTTACTTACCATATGTCCGTTTACTTCCCAAAACATAACTCCCAAAATTTCCTTGTGTTCTGCATTAGGTATTGCCTAGAACACACACACATGCACGTTTACAGCCCCAGACTACCTTCTTTCCAGTCTCACCTTTATTTCCCTTTTCCCCGCTACCAGATTACACCCTCCTGTTTTCCTTCCCTCTTCTCCAAGTTTCAAAAAGATTTTCATTCGCATTTCATTAATTTTTGCCATGATGTTACATAAGGAAAAGACCAATTGCAAGCAAATTGTGTTGCATATATTTCACCTTATCAGAAAGCTGAAAAAATTCAAATAATTTTTCAAAATGGCTTCAGCCTCCTCTCAATTTCAGAGAGATTCAAGACATTGTTGTCTTCACCCATGGTGCCTTCACCAAAACAGTAACCACCTCCCATGTTTTTTTGGTCAGTGTGGAGGCCACACCCTTGTATTTTAAAAATCTTCCACAGTCTTTGTCCAATGGAGACAAAAGGGGAATTGTAAGGCTTCTTTAAAACACCCACTATAGGCAAATTTCAGAGAGAGGAGCCTACCAAGAACAGTGGGTAATTTGAAAGGAAGCAGCTCTACACAGCATTTCCTGTGGCAGCCCCAGCCAAAGGAAGCAATTCCAAACACAAAGGTGAATTTTCACAAACGATCATTTGCATTCAAACATCAAATGTTCTAATTCTATCTGTTGGACACTGAAGCTCACAGAGTCCCCATTTTCTGTGTGAAACTCAACTACGACTCAACTATGGAACCATACCATAATCATATTCATGTTTCTTTCCATACTCATCATGATCTTAACCAAGGCACGCTGAAATCAACAAGAACTGCCTATGACTCACCCACAATGCATATGTTGTGTTCCAAAACTCAGGTAGATGTATCCAACGGAACTCATCATTAAATATGCCACTTGGATTAGTTGCCTTCTAAAAAAGACTGACCTTCATGAATATTTGAACTTACTTTACTGAATTACAAGACAAAGACAAGCCTGTTTTCATCTTTGCAGAAATACACAATATGTTAAAGGCATCCTTTGCACGAACATGCTAAATTATCATAGTTTCTAGGGCTCTGTTGTTCATCTTCACACTGCCTCGAAATTTGAATACTCTTACTGGAAAGTGAGTTTTTAAAAATAAAATTCAGAATTAATATTTTATTAATCTTTTACCTATCAACAGCTAAATCCTGCTACATTTTAGCCCAGTTAAAGCAGCTGATTATAACCAACTGCTAACACAATGATTTTTATAATGGCAGTTATGCCAATTGCACTTAGACCAAATCCTTTGGGCTTTAGTTTTATAAATTTGTAAAAGAGGAGAAAAACCATTAGAGAAGTCAGTGATTTAAATAAGACCAACATTACTCCCTAATAAAGATATAAAATTAAAGGATAATAGTAACCTCGTGCTGTTTTATGAGGCAATAATCCAGTTACCAATTCAACCTTGTAGTTTATCCCATCAAGAGAAC
>NW_010325876.1:0-14468 GCF_000700745.2 Antrostomus carolinensis | reverse complement strand
GGGGCACTCTTATCCCTATATATATTGCAAGTGTTTCTAAATGGGTTTAAATATTTTTAAAACCGTTGTTAGAAGTCTTAAACTCACAGACAAGCCAGAATGAAGAAAAACGCCTGTTTCTGCTCTTGATCTAGTCCTTGCAGATGTGGCTTTAAAACTGATGAAGTGTTTTATGCTCCCAGATAAAAAATTTACCTTTCTAAGAAATGTCTTAATTAGGAGGATTCCTGACTTTCCTCATCAACAAATGCATTTAAATCTAATTTTTTATTTATTTGTTTTTATCTGGGGGAATAAAACACTTCATCAAATTTAAACTGCAACTTCCAGGACTTGACCATGAGGAGAAACATATGTTTCCCCCCAGAGATATATACCGGTAAGTTACAAAAAATAAAAAACTGCTGCATATCGCTTTGCAAATGACTGAAAATGTACAACAGCAAGGACCTGATCTCTTGCTTCACAATGTTTTATCCAGAAAATTAGGACTGTAACAATTAAACAACTGACTGAGGCAGTTTCATTTTCTATGGGATCTCTAATAAGATCTTGCGCTGCAACTTTCACAAGCTGAAGAGAGAATGTGCAGCTTGGTGATCCACAAGTAAAAAAGAGCCTTAAACACTTGACGTTTCCCAAGAGTATTTCAGAGGCTGCTTCAGGCCTTCCTATCAACCAGATGGAGAAATGGAGCTCCAAGAAGAATCCATCATCTGGAAGAGGGATTTGACCATCAGACAAAAATTTTCCTCCCTTTCACTTCAACCCAAAAACTTAGGAAGAAAGTCCTGTCTTGGTCCACTGGGAGTCGGTCTTCTTAAATGAAATTATGGAGGCAAGTGGTCCTCAGCTTCTACCACAAGCAATTTTTTTTCACATGATAATCCCCTTGGGCACATTGTCAGGTTCTTTTTATTCTGTTTCATCTGAAGAACACCTACTTCTACTGAGGTTGTATCATGGTGATACTCTGGCAGTATAGTACAGGAGCTGCAGGATCCCAATCAAATTTACTATATTGATTTTTACATTTTGAAACATGTTGATAAGAAGCTTGGAGAACAAAAAGAAAGGATGCTGCTGTTGTTAACACAATTAACTCATAGCCACAAAGGAGAACTCATTTTTGTGACAGCCACAGGTTGAGAGCCAAAATGTTAACTGACAACTGGTCACAAATAGAGTAAGTCCTCATTTTCTAGTGGTCTACTTCAAAAACCTATGATAGTAGAATTACTTTGTGCTTATAACTGCCACTGGACATATGTAGGACGTGCAGCAGTAAGGTGCCAACAAATGAGAACAGGTTCCAGAGTCTGAACATCCCCAGCCTCAGGCAAGCCCCTGTCTGGGTTTGCACTGTTCCCACAGAACATCTGAGGAGAGTGATGAAGCACATCTGAGGCACAATGAAGGGTTATGCAAGGCAAGTAACTAGAAAATGAATTGCTCTAGAATCAGTGCAAGGAACTAGTGCATATGCACTGCTATCTCACTAAATGAGATGATTTAATGCTTGTTGTTTCCCATGAAACTCATTTCTTTGAAGGAACAGGAGAGAGGGTACAGGCAGTTATGAACAGGAACCTCCTGACATTCAATCATTTCTTATTTAGGAAAACATTCTTTGAGTTCTCTGCATGCATATCACATGTAGTCTCATGTGAAAAAGACAAAATATAACCTAAATTAAAAGAAAAGAAAACCAAATGCTGATTTATTAGAATTTCAACTTAGCCTGTATCTACAGTCCAAAACTGTATTTTGGACAGTAAAAATATACTGCTTCCTCAGTCCCTAATAGCATCACATTTGGAAAAAGAAGAAAGATCCATGCCCCAGATGAGGAATGAGATTGATGTGCTTTATAACCTAGCTTTCTTCAAAGCACAAGTGAAACTATTAACAGGCAAGTAAACAAGAAAAGCATGCTAATTTAACACTTTTAAAACAAGAAGAAAATCATAGAGCTTTCTAGAAACTGGAGATCACTGTCTGTCCATGCTTTGGTAGAAAAAGAGAATGTCAGTTTTCTTATCTTACATTGTAAGGCAAAATGAAAATTCAGGTCTCAACAAAATCTCAGAAAAGCTATTGCATTATATTTTTATAACTAATATTAGAACTAATTTATCTATTTATATTAACTACTTTTTAACTTCGTTGCCTCTTGTGTTTTATACAAGCGTTGTCTTTTCTCAAAAGGAGTATCAACTCTAATAAAAACAATTCTTCTTTAGCGGAAAATACAGCAAGAAACATTATTATCTATATCTAACTTCAAGGTAGAGCAAATGACTGACAAATTTTAAATACCACAAACATAATAAACAGTTAAAAAGGCAAGCAAGGCCATCCTGACAGCATGACCTAGTCAGGGACACATACTGCTTTCCTGAGGAAAACTGGCAGGTGGAGAGAAATATACAGAATTTCTAAATTTTTTTCAGTTCTCAAATGTTTCTTTTCACATTCCTTCTAATCAGAAAGATTCTTGCAGAAAGTAGAAGTGGCTTGAGAATCTTGCAAGTGTATTTCAGCTTAGCTGAGGCAACTGGTGTCTACCTCCTGATATCAAGACAAATGACACGAGTCTCCTGAAAAACTCACTTCACATTGTAGAAAAAAATCTTACTCCACAGACTAGAGAACTAAGGGGAATATGGACTACTCATCTTCTCCTTCCTCCTCTTCTAAGATTTTTTTTGTCCCCCAGGCCCTCATCTCTAGAGGGTTAGACATGTCTCTCTACAGTTTGCTTTTAGTCCACTTTTAGCTTGTTGAGAATGAGACTTTAACCCTTAGAGAAGTTTTGGAGCTTTCTGGAACCCTTCGTACCACATCCAGGACCCACTTCTCCATCTGTTAGTGACTGCCAAGATGCTGAGCTCCTTCCTCACCCACATCCCTTGGCCTGCAGGGGAGAGGACAGCACACCCTCCCATCCTCACTCTGCAGCTTATTTTAGCTCAGAGTGTGTCGAGCAGCTCTTGGTGGAGGGAAGGGGGTTTGTGTTCTGCTGAGCACCTGCCTACAGCAATTTGCATTTGCAGATGGATTGCTTAAATAGAGAAGATACATTAGTTCTTATTTTGAACTATCAGAATTGCTCTAGGAGTTCATACAACTCACGTAACTTCTATAGGCTCCTGATGAATAGGCACAGATGAATTTCCTGCCTACCGCAACCATGCACACTATTCTGCTACTCATTTACAGGGAAGGAATACAGGAGGAATTTCTAGGATACACTGAAAAGCAAACGGACCCAGCTGCTTCCTCTGTAAACAAGACCCCTTGCTCTCACAGCAAAATGCCTGGGTGGCAGCGTACCAGCTGGATGGAGGGGGGCTGTGCAGGGCACCCTTCAGGACCTGCTCAGCACTCTCATCCCTGCACAGTATCTGGCATGGATATGCATAAGCACATGCATATATCTAAACTGGCTAAACAGAATATATTCTAACACATATTCTAATGTATAGAGAAACTATGCTTCTGAAACGGATACGTTTCAGGGTACAATGTCAGACCTTATTAGCAGAAAAAAACAAAATAGGAATTAAAAATTAAATCCTAGTATTGCATCATCAGGACACTGATAACCCCAAAGCTCAGATTCACAGAAGACCTAGAGTCTGCCCCTTACTCCTGCTGGAGATGAGAGAGTGTTTGACCCTGGTAACACAACTCAGCCATTTCCACATCTTGAGACCATAGAATTATCCATAATTGGGTTATCATGTGTGTTAAGAACAGAGGAGGGGGTCTTTAATACCCATCAAGCATTTTAAGTCCTGTGTTCATGTAGTGTCCTTTTACTTTCTCCCTCCCCTGAAAAATTGCACATCTATAACTGGGACATAATTCGTTATTTCCATCTTCCTTTCTCAGCATGTGAATTCATGCCAGACATTAAATACGGCAATCAAAACAGACATGATTCATGCCACCAAACTGTAATACACTGAAAACTTCTCAAAATTCAAGTCAAATAGTTGGCTTTCATGCCAGTTACTATACATTCATTACACACAGTCTTGCAAATTCTGCGTGGTCTTTGGTGAACACTTTGTGTAACTGTCAGTTTAGTGCAGTTTGCTTCCTTGAACTGAGTTTCCTGAAGGATGGCATTGCTTGTGTGGTACTTGTGGACATTTTATTTAAGAAAAATTAAGATTATATTCCCACTCTGCATCAGGTACTTCTAATTTAGTAACAAGTTACACGACCATAAAACCATTTGATACCAGGCAAAAGCAGGCATCAAGACAAAAAAAGCAGAGCAACACAGACCATGAGGTCTCTGCATGAGTTAGGAGTGTAAAACAGGCAAGAAAGGGAAAGGGTCTATGGCAAGAGGTGTGCCTGCTGTCCCATTATCATCATGCAATAAAGCAAGTGGGAAAACAGCAAGACTTCTTGGCAAGACTTGGTAAACAACTGCAAGCACTGTATCTCATTTATTTTAAGTAAGATAATACTTCAGCGCAGCATTTAACTCTCTTGCAAGACTGGGTACCAATTTTACAGGTACCCAAATATGGCTAAAACAGACTCCCCAACTCACTCCCATCCCATACCTGTGCAACAAATAAAAAGGATTAGCTTTAAGAATTTCGGAGTACAGAATTATAAACTCAGCAGTACCTCCCTTATCCTAACATTGCACAATAAGCCATGAAATCACCAAGATTGAAACCAGACCTGCAAATCCACTGATGTTTGGGGGTTTCCCAACTGCGAGAGACCTCTTCACTCATGCTTCGATAAGGCATGCAGCTACACAGACCTCTTCTGACTCATCCCAGATTAATCAATTACAGATTATTCCAGTCAGAAATAAATAAAATAAATGCTGAGACTGATTCTGGTCCAGATTTGTAAACAAATCTGATCTAGAATCCCACTGTGTTTCCCTAAAAATGAAGGGAAATTGATTTGCAAAAAAGTTAAACGTAGTGCTTTCAAACCCATGACTGATCAAACCTACACAATCCTCACCAAAAAGAAAGTCAGTTCCCAGGGCAGGGGGAAAAAAAAAAAAGTAATGCAAAGGAGACACAGACAGAAGCATACTCTTTTATAACTTCAATAAAAATTTTAGTTTTATCTTCCTACTTCATTTCAATCTTTTGAACAGCTAGGGTTTTTTAGGGGGAAGGATTTGGGGTTTTACTACATGCATATTTTGTTAAATTTCTGAGACATTTTCCTTCTCTTTTTTTGTAGAAAATAGCTGAAAACAAACCAAAAAAAACATTTCAGTTCTTTATAAATAAGCCACTGAAAACAGAAAGAAAAGGGCTATGCTTGGTTAGACAGAACATTTAAAGAGACACTGTCAACTTGGAAATATTAATTATTTATTATTTCCTCTCCCCGAAAGACATGTCAAATTTACCTTTCACACATTAAAAAAAAAAAACCACCTTGTGACACAAAAATAGCATAAGGTAACAAGAGAGGTTCTTTCTAAAACGGAAACCTTACTTATCATTTTAGAATTTAGGAGCACCTAAAATGAGCATATCCTGCAGGTAAAAGCAAAGAGCAGTTTTACAAGCCTGGATAAACCAACCCAAAGAATCCAATCACATGTTAAAATGAAAGCCGTGACAGCATAGTATCTATACATTTTGTTTTAGAATACATACATACAAGTATCTATACATATTTGTTTTAAAAAGCCACAGCACAGTTTCAAGAGTGCATTCAGCAATATGAGTATGCAATGAGAGTTACTGAAGAAGTTCAAGTAATAGCCAAGATTCCTAGAAACATCCTGATGAAGGAGGAAGCTTGCAGCCTGCCCTTCCTTTTCAGCTGTCAGCGTCATTGCCTGCTCCTGGCCGGCAGCTGTCAGTCCTCTTACTGCAAGTGCTTCACATACAGTTCTTCAATGGAACATTTTGAAATGCCAAAAACAAATATAAAAGTAAAGCCACTGAAAATAAACCTGCGTACTCTCCTCCTGGTTTGGTAGTAGAAATGCAAACTTTTTATGAACTAAAGCTGATAGTAACCCCTATATATTGCATTTTGGAAAGTGTTCCATTCTCAAAGAACTACTGAGTAATGGGAAACAAAAAAATGTGAATGCAAAACTGTCCCAGAATAAGGAACTCCTGCTGGTGCCAGCACACAGCTCAGGTGGTTTCTGACAGAAGATAAGGACAATTCTTAACTGATCAGACCTAACACTGTTGCACCGCAGTTGTCAATCTAAATTGAAACAATCTCAACACAATGAAAGAAAAGTAGAAAAATTCCTATTCGACACTTTTGTCCAGCACAAAGAAAACACTAACACAATATTAGAAGTGCAGAGTAGTCTAGATTTTTTTATGCTGCTGATCCTCACAAGAGTTGTCTGCACTCGTTGTTCCAGGCCCATCAGCAGTCCCCCTGCGCAACTGCAGCACCAGGAAGTCATATTAGAAGTGCAGAGTAGTCTAGATTTTTTAATGCTGCTGATCCTCACAAGAGCTGTCTGCACTCGTTTCGGTTCCAGGCCCATCAGCAGTCCCCCTGTGCAACTGCAGCACCAGGAAATACATGAGACAGCTTGCCACCCCATGGCCGAGTCTCTTTTACTAAGAGCCAGCACTAAGCATGCAACAGAAAGTAATTGTGAAAACCAGGTATTCTCAGATTTAAATTAAACAACTGTTTTAAAAATGGATCCTTTACCAGATTGCCCTTCCCCCACTGAGATATTAGCTGTGATCAAACTATGCTACATTCTCCTTTGGTAGATTAAAATCTGCTCATTCCCTGGAAGACATGTTTTCCAGTTGTTTAATTACTCCTTTGGTCCTATACCTGAAACTTCTATTTTTCCAGCTTCCTTTCTAAAGCTAAAAGAAGGCACTGCTTTCCAGTGCACTCATACTATCTACACAGGCAATGTATCCTCTCTTACTTTGCCTAGTACTTAGTTTAAATAATTGCTGCTTCTTTTTTGGCTATGATACCATCCTCACCATTTGCTATGGCCTCCTGTTGTTTTGTTTTTGTTTTTGTTTTTGTTTTTTTAATAAAGCACTGGCTTTTACTGAAGCACATACTGTTTGCTTGGTCTCAGTTTACTGAATGAGCCAAGCAACTCTCAGCATTCTGCTCTCTTCATTATTTACTCTTCCCTCAATCTTTTTAGTAGCAGTAGTGTAGGCATTACAGTCTAACAACAGAAATACAAGAAAGCTTGTAAGAAGAAAGATTTCTTTTATTAGGTCAGAAATTGATCTAATCTAAGGTATTATTTCTTGTAGAACTTACTAATATTTGTGTCACAGGTAAAATAATAAATAGTTTTTTATTTGACAACTAACCCCTGAAAGACTCTGTGTAATTGTGTCCCCTTTAAAGATTTATTAGCAAGTAAGTATTTTTGAAATCTATGCTTTGGTTTGCTGTTTAATCCATTTAATTTGTGTCAAGTTGATTTTGTGCCCTTCAAGTTTATTAACCAAAAGTTATGTCAACTCAAAACCCTTTCAGAACTTGATTACATCGCTACTCTTATCTCTAGAAATCAAACTTTTACTCCCATCAAAAATAATATCACTAGTTCAGCACGCTCGAGTGTTCATAAACCCGTGATGTGGTATAGCATGCATATTTCAGTGTTATATGGGAACAACATACAAAAGGCACTTGGAACATGATAGCATGTAAGTTAATACTTCATGACAGTGGAGACTAATAAAAAATAGTTGCCATAAATTAAGCACTTGTCTACAGTGACAGCCAAGTAATGGCCACTTTTGAGAAATTATTCTACTTCTTTCCCCAGGAATAGTGGTAGAAGAATGTAGCCCCTCATGAGCACCGCAGCCCTCGGCGATGATGTTCTTCTAGTGGAGCTATGCTCTGTCTGTGGGCTCAGCTCTGGGACAGTGGTGCACAGACCTGGAAAAGTTCTGTCATCTGGTACCACATCTGAACTCTTTCCTACCTTTGAGAACATCATAGCTGTCCCCTCCAAAGGTACCAAAACTTTCCCTATTGTTTTAACCTGCACATATATCTGCAAATTATTTGCAGCTACTTTAGTTTTAGTTAAAAAAAAACTAAAACCAAACCACATCAACAAAACCTTTTGGTTAAATATCAGGGCATCATTTTTGTAGACAATGTTTTCATTCTGAAAAATTCCACCTATCCCACAGACTTGACCCTGCACTTCAGTTAATAGAGGTGGCAGATTAGGTAACGGAGACTGTGGTTCCGCAGCTATTTCTGCAGCACCGGTGCCAGGCTCGGCAGCGCGGGTGCTGCCATTCATTCCGACCTTTGCCTTCTTGCCAGCACAGCTGTTTGTGAACCACAGCAAGGAACGGATCCAGCTTAAACAAGAGGCCGGCAGTGGAGGGGTAAAGGGCTGCTTAAGAAGTACTGCCACCAAATGTGAAACCACAGCTTCATGCTCTTCCGTCCTCTGACGCGGAAAATGGATGGACGTAGGAACTTCAGATACAGTCGGTCACACACAGTAACCAGTCACGCACAGGTTATTGCTATTACTGCTCGTATGAACCAATACACCTAGCAAACTATGGGAAAACAGCAAAATGATGGGCCTCTTCCTACAGACCTTACAATCAAACTGCTACAGGCTTAGTCCTGATCTGACATCATCTCTTGAGCCGCAGTTCCAACCCTGGACTTCCTTCAATGCAGATGTAAGCCGAGACCCCCAAAAGAGGGGTAGTTTCACAACTGTCAAGGAGGAACTCCTTCCATTTCATTTGTTTTAAATAAAAAACCTGACTACTCAGCTAGTCCTTGGAGAAATTACACTATGTTTTAATCAGAAAATTGGAAAACGAGCTGAATTATAGCTAAATAGCTACTGGAAATTACTAGGAAACATCAGCAGGACATTTTAGTTGAAAGACCCTACTCCTCTTCTTGCAGGTGACTCCCAGTCATACTGCTGCACAGTGAGCTCCGCACTTGGATGGTGCTTTGAACACAAAAATTTTTTCTCTGAAGGAGCAATCAACTGAACCTGATTCATATGAACATTAAACCAGCTCCTTCTATCACATCAGATTAGAATAAACATAAAAATAGGTGGCTGAGTGGAAAAGTACTTTAATCTTTCTTGGAAAACCTACCACAGTTCCAAATCTTGCCTTCAAATTTTATTTTGGAGACCCTTTCCCAGAATACAATTATTCTGTGTGTAAAACTTATATACCATTTGGCCCTATTAGTTTCCAGCTCCCTAGTTCTCTGCGTTAAGAAGACTACAACAGGAACATGAGACTGAGTTGTATTGCTAGAACTTGGCAGAGGAATTGTGCATAAGCTGCCTGAGCTGTGCCTGGTGTTCTGAAACCATGTCTATGCTGGGACACTCAGGAGAGCTGGAAGAAAGACCTCACATATAGCATGATGTCAGGATGCATAAACCGGAGCGTACAGAGGCTGGTTTAGCTGCTCTCACTTGGGAGTAAGGTGAACTTCATTTTCTGTGACCCTCTGGGAATATAATACAGTAAATAAAAAGGAGCATTCAGGTGGGATTTAACATGGTAAACAGACTTCACGCCTTTCATTGGATAGGCTTGGCATTCATCAAATGTCCCTGAGTATATGCAACCTGACCCAACTTCTATAAGCAACAAAGTTGCCTTAAAGGAACTAAAAGAACATACCAATTAGCAATATTTCTAGCGGCATCACTTTCAGAAACACAATTATTGCAAAAGGCATTTCTGTGGTCATTTATAAAGTGCTGTAAAAAATAGAAATATACATTCTAACACGGGAGTATGAAAATATCTTAAAATGGAAGAAAACATTAATATATGATTTGGACATTTATACTTAACTTATCCTTTGTTCTTCCTAAGTATTGCAGGATCACTCCTCTATGCATGTGATTTCACACATATAAAGTATTCTACAATACCTCCCCCCCAAAAACCAGACTGCACTAAGAATAGAAGACTAGATACTCATCTGGCATAATGTGAGACCACTCCAGTAATTTCAGCATTCTTACTCCAATTTGCAACAGCTAAAGATCTGGCACAAAACACCAAGCTAAGTTTCCAATTACCTCATGTACCAGCATTGATTTCAATAGTTATATACACAGAGACATGGAGGAGAATTCTTTGAAAAGTTGCAAACTCAGCTCTGTATTTCTTTTCCTTTGTGGTCTAAATCAGACCCTCCATGGTATTTTAATGTAGGTTTTTGTGGTTTAATTATATATGTGTCAAGAGCAGAATACTTACTTGCTGCATCTACCCAATTTAAAAAAAAAAAAAAAAAAAAAGCAGCAGTAATTTTTTATACTGCTGACATATCAGCTTATACTGGGTCATGTCACAACAGTAATAAATTTTAATGCTGCCAAAAAATCTATTATGTATTGTTAAATAAGTAAGTAAAAAGTTATCACTTAAATGAAAATTAGTCTTCAGTATGTGAATATTTTGCAGGTTGCCTTGGGAGGTCTTTTTGCAATTTGCCACTCCAAATTAGTCAAGATCTTATAGTCCAGCCACAATAGGAGGCAACCCTGGTGTAAAGACATGGTATTCAGTCAGCCCAGACAGACTCCATTCTTTGGAGACAGCACTTAAATTACATACAATTAAACAGCCCTACACATAGTCCTGCAACATTATTCACTACACTGTACTTCTACAGACAGCTGCTTAATGAAAAATTGCCATAATTTTATTTATTTTTTTTAATTCTAGGAAAAGAACTCAGATGTCTAAAGGAATTTAGTACAGAAAAACCTTCAAAATATGCTTTTAAAATCCATGGTAATCGCAGCCTAAATCAGAGTTTAGTGTCTAGGAGCTAAGCCTAATAGCTTAAGACCAAATATATCCTACTCTCACTGGTATATAGACCTCTGAAAGTTCTGAAGATAATCGCTGCTCATTATAATCTTCCCTTCTCATGAAGAAATTTTAAACAAATTGAAAATAAAATGCTTAAACTTTAGTATTCCTCAGACAGTCATTAGCATTTGACATTGTGCTCAAAAGTCTGACAACTAGCCTATATACAATCCTGTGAGTGAGACTGCCCAGTGATGCATTTTGAAGCAAGATAATCAATCATCAAAGTAATTTTACTGTTTAACATTAAAGCAAAAAGGCAGGCCAGCTATTGGACACATTTCTCAGGCTCAGAGACAAAAAGAAGAAACTGCTTTAAAATAGTTTTCACCAGGGTCCTGTATTACAGGCATCCCGAAAGGAATCCTTCTGGCAGTATTACAACCTACAATGTGGACTAAAAATGCAAGTTTTATTGCCTTTTCAAATAAATTTTATTCTTTACTTGACAGATAAGCCCTCTTCACATCTGAGATTTTGCACTGCAAAGGGCATCCAAGTTCCTTTAAGCACTTCTGATTTAATGACAGATTTAATAACATTGCAACACAGAAGTGTGGACTTGGCCAAAAAAATTATTTCAGAAAAATCTGATTTCTGTACAGCAACATCTAAAATGTCACCTAATACACACAAGTAAAGCAGAAAGGTTTTAATGCAGATTGTGAAACCTGGGGCTTCAATAGGTAAAACATCTACTGACTTTAAAAGACCATAAAGATAATTTATTTTTAATAACCATTTTTATTTCATTTTAAAAAGAGCAGCAGTTTATGCCTTCAGTAGAACCATGCCCTGAAATCTCAGGGGTGATTAAAGGGCCATGCCAAAGCTGAAAGGTTTCAAATATCAAACTATACTATTATGGCAGGGCCAGCAAGATCAATTAGCACTTTTCAATGACAGAAAAGGTTAAGTTGAACACACATTTACACAATATTTAAATTAAAAAAAAAAAATAGCACGTATTAAATTAATACTACATATTAAAAGTTTACTTATAAACCTCTCAATAGATGAACAAATATCCAAACTCTTCTTCTATGCACACAACATAAATACTGCTTTTCTAACGCAAAATAGCAGGAAGATTATAGATACATTAGGTAGTAGAAATAACACTGTATTTTCAAGTGCAAAGTAAAAAACAGAGTTTTGAGTGTTTCTGCTACCAGACTCGGTTTAGTGCTGAACTTTCAGAAAGCTTTAAAAACACTTGATAAACTCGACAGATGTCTGTTAGCCTGGTGCCCCCGTGTTTGCATTCTTCTTGCAAACCCTGACAATACTAAAAATGAATTATAATGAGCAAATAAACCTATTCCCATGTTCAACTAAAAGACAAATAGAAAACTACCATACAACAACAACAACAAAATTAAAAATACTAATCCGTAAATTAACACATCTTAAATCTGGAAAAAAAGCAAGTGTATACCTTCTGCAATTAAAAGTCATATAGAAATACGTACACAAAGAAGCAAGGGAGCTTAGGTTTCAGTTCTTAGTATCAGAAGAATACTCCTGGAAAGCACAGGTATGTCAGAAGTTATTTCGATACCTGTTAATAGAAGTGTTGCCACAGTAAACGTGGCTTGAACGAAGTACCATGTTATGATATCAAATAAAGTCAGTATAAAACCACAATAAAAGTGTAGATGAAGAAAACTTAAGGAAAAAGCACGCTGTTGAAATCAGTGATTTAGCTTATAACTGCATTATATTGACTAAATGCAAAGTAGGATTACTTTTGTTCAATAATATATTTCAAAGCATCTCTTTTTTTTTAAAGCCTGCTTCTCTGTTTATTTCTTCAAGGGGTGATTTGAAATATTTACTACCAGACAGTACCTAATTTTAGGTTTTAAGTGCTTTAACAGCTCTATGAAATATGATCAGCAGCTGCAATATAGAAGTATGCTGAATAAACTCTCCTTATAAAAAGGGATACCTGTTTTACCCTGAGTTCATAAAATCCTTACTTTCAAGAAAGAAAAAGATAACACAAGAAAAATTAGTAGTTACGTCCTAGAGCATTTGACAGAAATTCCCGGAATTTCTTTCTTCTTTCTGAATCAACTTTCATATTTAATAGAGGGAGAAGCAGTTTTAAATTTTAGCACTGGAAGATTGCATTGAACATCATGCAATACCACCAGCTCATCAAGGAGACAGACAGGTACCTTTCCCATACCAAATGCCAGCCACATTGATTAATTCTAGGACTGAAAGGTAAAAGTCACATAAAGTTTCAAGAGTAGCTCTCAAAGCTTGCATCAGAGGCTAAAAATATGCAACAGGATACTATCTATAGCTGTATTTCTAGTTGCCTTATTTGAAACATTTTAACTGGGAACTGCAATTAATTGGGAACCCTCTACTCATTAAGTTCTTTGTTTAGAATTCATTTATCCCACTTGCACTATCCATACAGCAGAATAAATTTCTATTGCAAAGTGTTGTGAAGCCATTAATAAATACAAATCCAGCAAGAGTAACCGTCAACTGAATTTATGAGCAGTACAACTGTATACACATAAAAAATTTAACTGCATATTAATTATCTGAAGACACATAAAAGATTAGTAACCATACTGCTTTTCTATTTTTATTAAATTAGATTGAAGAACATTTGTTAACATAAAAACCAGAATTTTCAAAAGAAAGCAAGAAGAGCTGTTTCAGACGTAGCCCAGCTATTGTTGGAAGTCAAACATACAGGAAGAACCACGGAGAAGAGAGAGAAATGTCACTATGTATTTCCACTTTACTCACAGGACGGTACATATTGTAGGTATGTAAACATTTGCTGTTCAGCGGCATTTTCAGAAATATGAGGAGAAAAAGTCAAACCCACTGTAATTTCACGAAATTGCTCTTTTGAGTGTTAAGGAAATGAAACAATGATATAACCTGAGCTTTAACGCGAAGTCCACTCTTCAAATAATATATAAACACTGAGGTCAGACAAAAAAATAATATTTACCTTACAGAAACGATACTTGCTTTGTATACTCCACTCTAAGTCTAAACTGTTGATTAGTTGATCTTCCATGCACTTTCTAGTCTCGGCAAGTGAAACACGTAAAACAAAATGAAGAAAAATGAAAATAATGGTTTCTTACTGTTCTAGCCTGACTTCATGCTTAACCTCGAATCGGCCAACGTGCTCCCTTGTCTGGTACAGTGTGGATTACTCCCGGGATTTTGGTAAATACCAGCTATTTCACATCGCCACTCGCGAGAGAAACGTGTCACCTCCGGGGGCTCCGCTTTAAACCCTGCCCGCGGGATAACGGGAAGGCAGCACCGTACCCACTTGGCTCTTAGCAGCAGTTTCATCAATGTAAACGAAACTTTAGATGCCAATTACTGACTGGCAGCGGCGCTGCCGTGGGGTGCCGCTCCCGCAGCTCCGGGGCTGCTCCCCCGCGGGTGGGTACCAAGCGGAGGGGCCGGGGCACCCCCACCCCGCTGCCCTGGCACGGCACGGAGCCCCCGCGGCTGGGGGAGAACCGCAGCCGAAGCGGTGTGAAAGCCGGCTGGAGGTTTTCCGTGGGTATCTTGATTGTGGAAGTGTTCGTAATG
>NW_010325875.1:0-8454 GCF_000700745.2 Antrostomus carolinensis | reverse complement strand
CGCGGGCATCGCCCTCAGCCCCACTTGCGGGGAGGGGGACGTCTTGGTGTGTCTTGGCTCTTGGCATGCGTGCATCCAGCTTGTTTTTCTTTAAAAAAGGTGCCAGCACGTAGCTGGTGCGGTAACAGGCGAATTGGCGTTAAAGATGCCACGACTGGTCTGTGCCAGTTTCCCTTTATCACGTGTAATTTCGGAGCGCTGGGCCGTGCACTGCAGCCTGGCTTTGTCTGATAGCAAACGCTTTTGATCAAAAGGGAGGCAAGGCTGCGGAGGTGCGGGGTGGGCGCGTACTGAACGTGTGCTGGGGTCCTCACTCTTCCCTGTTTGCTCACTTCTTTGTAGCAGTTGTCTCCAGGATTACATAGCCTACATTGGGACCAGTATTTCTGAAGTTTCGAGCCGTTTTAAAGGAGTGTATTTGAGTCATTGGCATATACAAAATACCTCTAAAAATAAGCCTGGTTGCCTGTCTCTTAAATTTGAGAACCTAAAATTAATTGAAGTCACCCACCACATCAGATGTTCTAGATACACAAAGTGATGGGGAAGTCAGAAACTGAACTTTGCTTTTTTCTAAACTCTGTCCTCAGAGTTGTGAGAGAGAGACAGGGCTTATGTGGGAGATAGGGCTGAAAAATGGACACTGGCATGGAACCTGGATTTCCAAAATAATGGTCTTCTCCCCTTTAGTAAAGGAGGGATTTAAATTTTCAGCTTGACTAAGAGTTGTGGGAAGCCTGCCCACTGTGGAAATGTTGTGGTCTGAAAATGATGCAACTTAGCAATTTTCAGCCTTTACGAAGGACTAAGTTCCATTTAGCATTTGATAAGTGAAACTTTTTGCTCCTTCTGAAGATAAGTTGCTAGTACTGCAGATTTTTGAGAGTATATGTGGAAGATTTCATGTGAAGTATGAAAAGCTGCAGCAGTTGCTTTGGCTGTTTGTTGCCTTGAATTTCTGATGCATAGAGATAAGTCACCTTTGGTGGTGGTAACTGGAAAGGAAGGAAGTTTTGAAATGAAGCTCAAGGAAGTCTGAGAATCAAAACCAAAACGAAGAGATTTTGCATCCTAGGAAGATGAAACAACTGTAAAATGTAGTAGTTACCAGAAAAGTGATGAATTTGTAAAACTATTTGAAATATATCAGTTTCAAAGGATAAATACAAACTTTACTCATCACAAACTCACATAGTAATTGCATAGGCCCTTTTGCTTCACAGAAAGTATAAGTACCCAGGGCCTGAAAGGGCCTTGGAAACAGTACTGTTAGAGTAGGAATGAAGTCTACCTGAAACTCGTAGCTCACATGAAGGCCCCAGGGGAAGCTGGAGTCCGAACCATATCTGAAACTTGAATGTTTAGATTCCCCTCTGCCTAGGGAGCCGGCAGAAAATGCGCTAAGCAGCTTGCTCATTCATATAATTGTGGATGTGTTGGATATTCAGCAAACACATACTCAGATGGTTAATTAAGGCTTCCTGTACAAAGCTTCAGTCTACTAGAACATATTCTATTTATGTAACTTTATGTGTTTTAAAGAGTAATAATTTTATAAAGCAGCTAATGTGGATTATGCATCTTTTTCAGTTTAGTTATGCGTATGGAAAACCAGTCCTAATAGTGTTACATGGTAAATGGTCAAATATGCCATCAAGTGAAAATAATATAATTTTGGTACAGGGTAGGTGGCACTGAAATTGAATTAGATTATTTGATTTCATTGAACCATTAAGTTAGTGGAATGAAGTATGTTATGTTTTTTGGACACATGCATTTTAAAATTTAAAAATAACATCTGGAAGTTAAGTGGAGGATATAAGTGAATTTTAGGAAGGGAATGTTAGTGAACTGTACTGAAGAGGTCATATTGCAGCATAAAGTTGGAAATACTTTATGTTCGAGGAGCATAATTTATACACCAATAGTCTTGCTTAAATGTTTATAGAATAAGGTCTTAGCCTTCCAGCCTCATATCAGTGTAATTTATTAAAGGACTTGTAGGTATATATTCAATGCCAGGTAAGACTTCTGCAGTTTGATGGCGAGATACATAAAATAATCAGTCTAAACTGTCTATTAATGTTTTTTTTTTAAGGGTCTAAGAAGTCCTCAGGAGAGTGTTCATGACCTCAGTCCTATTGAAAGCTTTCGGATTCCTAGTAAGGTATGATACATAGCCCCTCCACTCCCACTCCCTTCATTTTTAGTTTTTCATTTTATAGTTAGATGACACTTAGTTGTTTCTTTCTTTTTTTTTTAAATAGGTTTGCTTTTTCTCTTTTTGACAGTTTTATTTCTTTCTGAAAATCTTTAAAAATCATTTTATGAAAGAATTAATTCCTGTGAGGCAAAATAGTATACTGACTCAGAATGAACATGCATTAAAATTTCTTTCTTGGACCTTTTGAGTTGTCACTGGATGCTGATCTTAGTATTAACTTGGTTTCCTGCTGGAATGAAGGGGAAAAAAAAAAGAAGGAAAAAGTGCCTTTTTTTACTTTGGAAAGTAGATGCTATATGGGTAGCCTGTATAGTTCTAGTCTTGATACTTAGTCTCTTGTTGAAAGAACTGTCTCATCTCCATGGGTTAGATTTCAAAATTGCAGATTCCTGCCACCCACTGAGCATCCAGTTTCAAACTGTCTTTTTTGCCAAGTTGACTGTCCAGGTAAAAGTAGATGTAGGGTATCTTGGCTGGATTTCCATTTTTTAATAGTTAGAAGTTATGTGTCTGGTAAGCCTGCACCTTATATCAATACAGTGGGAAAACAAATACCTGTCAATAACTTGTAATTTCTTCTTACATTTATGTCAAACATTTGTAATGTGAAAACATTATCGGCAACTGTTCTGCAAACAGAAACTCTTTGTAGTTAGGAATTCTGTGCCTGAAAAGACAAGTTTGCATCAACATTAGAACTTGCCAATTTAATTTTTTTTTTTAAGCTGGTAAAATCAGAGTATTATTCTCTTCTGTGCCACAGAATAAGACTTTTTTGTTTTTTAGTCTTCTGATGTGGTAGGATTTTTTTTTTTCCTTTCAAAATGTTTTAGGTGAGTAGTTCTCAAACTTCCAAGTTGCTTCCATTAACTTTTTCCTTCTCAACAAGTTGTATTGAGTGAAACTCTTATAAAGTTGAATGACTATATGATTAAATGAAAACATTAGATAGTAAGAATCTAGAGTAAGATTGCTGTGTTTTGATCAGTTTAACTCCTGGCTATGTTCCCAAGCCATTTGTCACGGTGACTCGACTTCCAGCCCTTTTCTTTTGGAGGCGGGATTTATATCGTCATGCCTCCTTAGCTTTGCTAAAACCTTTATTGTAAGATTTTACTTTTCAAATGATGAGACTGGTACTGTGATGTGTCTCCTGTCACTGTAAGCATAGCTTCAGATACCCTTTCAAGAAAACAGGATTTTTTTGGGGTGGCAAGGGGGAGATATTGTCTGTGTTTGTGGTACGAGTAACCATCAGGATGAGGTTTCAGTGCCGCGCAGAAGTTGAAAGTCATTGAGCTTTTGGATATTGGCATTTGTTTTGAACTGAAGCAATATTAATTGCCATGGCAACGTCCTGATGTCACAAATCAGCATTACGTTATAATTATAGGATCAAGCAGCTTTGCTGGATATAAGCTACTGCTCCTCAATAATTATTTCATAATAATGGACAAGTTCAGTAAGGGAGTTCTCTTTTGAATGCAAAAGTAAAGACTAAAGAAAAGGTGCAGATTTTTAAAGGCAACGAGTAAAAGCGTAACTTCATACTATTGCAGACTGCTATTTGAAGGCATATGTTGCTCTCTGCTGACACATTTTACTAACTGTTTTTGTTTATATCTTGAATAACAGAAATCTCAAGCTCACCAGCCAAATACTGTTTCCATCACAGAATGGTTATGATGATGCACTTTCATCATCACACTTCTACATTCAAAGTGGTATCTCTGGATTGACTTAGGGCAAGTGCATCTGAAAGTTTCAAAAGCTGAGTTGAAGCTGTAGAGAGGTATACAGAATGAAAGGCTGCAGAGCCAGCATGAATTACTGGAAAGAGCACAAGCCATTGATCGATAATGCTAACTCTGGGGACAAACCTCTGTTTTTGAAATGGGGAACTGTCACACTAGTTTGAAGATCAAATGGGAAATATGGAGCACCAGAAGAAAAATATGTTGACATTGCATCCTCTGAGGAGAAACCGAGCAAAACTAGTTTGTGTCTTGATATCTGATGTTGATTTGCTGACTGGTGGCTTTCTGGCAAGCATGTTAATGTGATGACTGTGCTCCTCAATTTTTTATTTTTAAACAATGAAATTATTTGGTACCTGGATATTCTACAGAATACCTCTGAGTGTATGCACTCACATTAACCAGTGCTCCAGGAAGTTCTGCAACTGTCTTGAAACATTTCTATTTGCTTCCATCATATGAAGGCAAGTCACCAGCAAACTTGTTTTACTTTCTGTTGAAACAGAGAGTCATGCTGCCAACTTGGTCACACGGAGAAATAAGTGTATAGTAGTTTAAGTCTGTGATGTAGTCTGTAGATAAAGCAAATCTGAACTGCAAGGCAAGATTTTTCTCTCGAAGAGAAAGTTGTCTGCAAAAGGATTTAATATCTTTTTTTGATTGAGATACCTTACCTCATTTGTGTGCCCTGAGCACCCTGGGAAACTGCAGGTGGTTTTAGAACCATTCTATTATTGTCAGCTTTGCTGTTTCTCAAGCTGCTAACAGTTTTGTTTAGTAGATTCTGTCACAGAAGGGTGAGGTATTTTGTACACTTGAATTTAAGTGTGTGAGGTTAATAACTTAATTCAAAGTCAACTCATTATGTTTACCTTGATGATAATCAGCTCAGATGTAATATTAGCTGACTTTGTGGCTTTTGGTGGTAAACAACACTGATGGTTTATTTTTTAATGCTCTTCCTATAGATAAAGAAGTGTGGCTTTCTTAGTCTGCGTGGGTTCTGTTTCCCCAACAGTAGCTGAGTACTTTTCAGGAGTGCATTAAGCGATTGTTTGACTAATATCTGTTCTATGGATCAGGCTTTATTGTTCTCTCCAGGAAGAGAATTGTTTTCACAGTGTGATGTTTGTCTTGATAGAGTGAGGGCTTTTTAATAAGTACTCTGTATACATACTGAAGAAGGAAAGATCAAAAGAAAGTTGGGGTATTTCATGTGGAAGATAAAGGAATACCACAGACTTCCTGGTGGGACTGCCTTCCCTAGCTGTGGATTAGCTTGGGGCGGGGAAGGAGGTTTTGAGGCGAGTTTATAGGTACAGTTATACATATGTTATGAAATGTATATAATATATAAATATATCTTTTTATAGAGATAAAATTAAAATACTGTGTGTGTGTATATATATATTAAAAAATACTTTTATACATTATTTATTTATTTAATGGGGGTAGGATGTTGCAATATACCTGCTGATTGAATCTGTTGAGCAGGGCCCTCATCCTGGTATTCAGGATTAGCTTTTAACATAGGTGTTTTCCGAGTTCAGAATGGAGGGATATAAATCACCAGCATGTTCATTGGTGTGTTTTTGGCTCATGACAAGGAGAGGGAGGCTGTGTCCAAATGAGTACAGCGCAAACTTGGCTCCTGGTGTTCTCTGTGTAGAGGTGCAGAGGCTATTGCTGATCTTCAGCTTCTAATTAGGTTGGAAACTTTTTAGAATTTTTTTTTTTTTCTCTGAGTAGTATCAGTTAACTTTTTTCAACATTTTAGCTTCCCAGGTCTTTCAGTTGATAGTGACTGGGATGCAGAAGGTGTTTGCTTCAACTGTCTACCAGTAATGCTTTATTCAACAGAGCAGTATTGGTTTTGGTGTTACAGGCAGTGTAGAATACAAGGAGAGTAGGAGTGTGATGTGCTGGGCAATAGCTGGGTAGGTCATCTAAAACTTGCTGAACTGCATTTCAGATGAGTCTGCAATGAAATTACTCTTCTGAAATATGTTTCCAGGAATTGCCACCATGTCCTGGGCCTGTAAACTTCTATTTCCATAGAATAGAAAGGCAAAATGATGTGAGAAGTGTGTGGACGCAAACACTGTGTTTTATTTAGCAGTGGCTTCTTCAAGTATGCAAAGCTGTCAGACAGATTGTTTGTGGGTTGTTTTTTTTTTTATTTTCTCTCCCCAAAACCTGTCGTTCACTGGTCTATTTAGGTGGCATTATGAGAGACCTGCTGCTTAGGGTTGCACTAATTGTGACCTGAAAGGAAATATGTTTGACAGGATAAACTGTCTTTCCATGAAAGTATTATCCAAAGTACTGGCAAAAAAAATTTGCACGTTTGGCATCACAAGTGATGCAAGTTTTATGTAGGAGGTGAAGTCTCTTGCTGAACAAAACTTTGGAAAAATGAGTGGCTCATGAAACAGCATCTTAGATGGCTGTGTTGGCCCCTTATTGCTTTGAGAGTTGCTACTGCTGAACGTATGTATTAACCTGGGCAGGTGGATTGAAATGAATACTATGGGTTTTGCCTTGCCATTGTGCTGCTTTTCCTGATCCCCTAATTGATTCAGTTTAGCAATGGTGAAGTTCTCTGCATGATTATGTTCGTGTGATTCCCTCCATCCCAATTTTTTATAGTTTTTTCTGTTCAGAATAGCACTTAGAATTGCTGAATTTACATAAAATTTACTGACAAGTGTGTTTTAATGTTGAATATTTTTTTTAAAGGCAAATATTTAAGTGGCAATAGTTAGAAAAGTTTTGAGGTAGAAAAGTGCCTTGAGGGATCTAATAGACCTTCTCTCTCTGCCTCTGCAAAGTGAGTGAGTACTAGCTCCACAGTACTAAATCTGGCCTTCCCTGAGGCCCCTGAAACTATGGGCTTCATATGTGTATAGTAAATTTTTTTTTGTATCTGTAATTGAAGTCAAGGACGTTTGCTTCCTTTAGTGGCGAGTGAAGGGATTGGCCTTGAGCATGTTAGCTATTTGAAACTGGTGGAGCATGATGGACTGGAAGCTGCAGTTCATCATGTCATAAAGTCTGGTGGCAGATAGTGTAATTTGTATGAGAGCTTAAGTTTATTCTGGAGAGTTGTTCTCACTAGGCTGCTTTTCTAGAAAGAATGAACAAGGTAAAGAAAAATGCCATCCATTTAATAAATATTTTCCTAGGTAGTAGTTTGGCAAGAAACGCTGAGATTAACTATCTTTCTGAAACAGGATAAAATGGTTTCTTAGTAATTTTCCTAGCCACATCAATGTCAGCTTTATTTTTGTGCTGAAAACTGTGGCATTCTACAAAGACAAAAAGGTCATTGACTAGGTTTCATTGAAATGCTAACAATAAAAACAACCCTCCCGATTTATCATCATGTGACGCTAAATCCAGAATGTGTGTCTGTGATGGCTTTCTTAATACATCTTCAGGGGATCTCAATCACCATTGATCTATGGCATTGACATATCATTTCACCAGCATGGCAAGATACGAATAGTCTAGAAATTCACATAATCCTAAAAATTTCTTTTTGGGTTTAGTATTTATTGTTGTTTGTTTGTTTGTTTTTTCTTTTAACAAACAACCATGCAGGAAACTGCAGCCAAATATCCAATGATAAATTAGATGACTCTATTTGCAGTGGTTCAGTGGACAAATTAAGGTGACCCTGTTGCCTGTCTTAGATCATTTTTAATTTTAGTTTCATATAGCTAAAACTCAATGGACTGTAAAATGTTAAGCTAACATATAGAGGGATGTACAGCATAAAGCTGCCTTTTGTTAGGGAGTCGAGAGGGAAATAATTTTTTTTTGTTTCTTTTAAAGGACAGGAACACATATGGTTCATAGTAGATTCATTGCTTTATAAATTAAATTATTGCAGGAGTAGTATGCCATTGAATCTGAATGTGTGTGTCCTCTGGCAATCCATGCACCCTCATGTGATGGAAACCTCAAAAACATAGATTAAAAAGTTGAAAAAGACTCTAAAGGGGCTGTCTTTCAAGAATCTTCATTCTCTCCCCTCATAACCCACCCTCCTCTTTTCTTTTTCTCGTGCTTTTAGTAAAGCTGGAGCATGGGGTGGAGAGGTGTTATCGCTGGGTGGTGTGTGGCTGGAGCTGCCTGCACACGGTCCTGCCCATCTCTTCAGTGCCGCAGGCTCTTCCCTCCCGGCTTCCCGCAAACTTGTCCCGTCGGTACCGTCTGTGTCGGTGCCGCGCAGCTAACCCAGCCCTGGCCTCGGCCTGAGCAAGGTGCTGTTGTGGCCTGTGGCATCGCGGCCTGTGCCCGCCAAGAGCGGGACGTACGGGCTCAGAGCCCGTTTTTCAGGTTTTGTCTAAAGAATAGCATAATTTTGCTGTTATTGTTATTTATTGTTGTTGTATTGCTACTTATGTGCATAATTTCTTTATTTCTCTCCTGTCTGTCGGTGCGCTCCGTTCCTCCGTGCCGCCCCTG
>NW_010325873.1:1569-2330 GCF_000700745.2 Antrostomus carolinensis | reverse complement strand
AGAAGAGGCAGAAATAACAGCATCTGAAACTCTGCCTGCTGGAGGCTAATTGGTTCCGGCACAGCCTGGTTTGTTTGGCAATGTTTCCTCTAATCCTTCAGGCTCCACATTCCCAGCCCCAGGGACATGGGGACATCTCGCCGGCCGGCACCGACACCCAGCCAGCGCCTCTGCGGCACTCCCGGCGTGGGGGACCCCCCACCCCGGTATGCAATGGAGTGATGCTGGGAATGGATGTAACCACCCTAGGGTCACCCTGGGGATGTACCTCACTATGGGGACATCCTGGAGATGGTGTCCCCATGTGTGATGTTGGATGTGAGGATGGCAGGATGCTTTGGGGGACCGGGCAGGTGGTGGCCCGGGTGGGGGTTGGTGGAGGGAAGGGATGGGAAGGGAGGAGAAGGGATGGGAAGAGATGGGAAGGGATGGGAAGGGAGGAGGAAGGATGGGAGGGGAAGGGATGAGAAGACATGGGGAGAGATGGGGAAGGGAAGGGATGGAAAAGGAAGGGATGGGAAGGGAAGGGATGGGAAGAGATAGGAAGGGATGAGAAAGGATGGGAAAAGATGAGAAGGGATGAGAAGGGATGGGAAGGGAAGGGGGGGCCCCACAGCCCAGCACGGCCCAGCCAGAGCACTAGCCAAGAGTCGGCAGCTTTGTTCCAGGTGCCGGCTCCCTTTTTTTCATTAGGCTAATGGGATGCGGATGCATTATTCCATTCCACATGCTGCTAATGAACCACTCAGGCCAGTGCATTT
>NW_010325873.1:1309-1543 GCF_000700745.2 Antrostomus carolinensis | reverse complement strand
TGGAGGGGCTGCATCTGGCCAAGGCTTACCTTCCCCGCACCGCCCAGCCTCCCCGCAGCCCCCCGGCCATGCCGCGCTCCACCGGACCCTTCATCTCCCCGGGACGGCTCCGACGCACATTCCAGGACACATTAACCAGCCCCATGAGCAAACCCCAGCCTGCCCACCCAAAACTCGCTGCCCACACCTTCCTCTTGCCCACACCGTGTCCCACCAGCTCCCCTACCCCTTTCC
>NW_010325873.1:0-648 GCF_000700745.2 Antrostomus carolinensis | reverse complement strand
GGCACATGGCACGGTATGGCACGGCACACAGCATGGCACATGGCATGGTACACAGCATGGCACAGCATGGTATGGCACAGTATGGCACGGCACACAGGATGGTATGGCATGGCACATGGCACGGTATGGCACGGCACACAGGATGGCACAGCACACAGTACAGTATGGTATAGCACATGGCATGGCACAGCATGGTATGGCACAGCACACAGGATGGTTTGGCATGGCACACAGCATGGCACATGGTACAACATGGCACAGCACATAGCATGGCATAGCACGGCATGGCACAGCACGACATGGCATGGCACACAGCACAGCTCCGTGCAGGCAGATGTGCAGCCCTGACATGGCTGCTCAGCCCTGACACACTGTCCTGGGGGGGTGAGATGAGAGCAGCCCACTGGCCTCGTGTCCCCAGCACTGCCAGCCCTCACAGCGTGTCCCCCAAACCCCCATGTCCCCCTTCCCGCTGTCATCCCAGCCTGGTTTTTGGCAGCAGGCACCTTCCTGGCACAGCACCGGGCTGCAGGGTGGTACCAGGGGGATGCTTCACCCCTCACCCCGCTACAAAACCTTCATCCTCGGGTGGCTGAAGGGCCTCTAGGACAGGGGACAGCACGGTGACAGCACCAGCCCCTCACCTTA
>NW_010325872.1:0-893 GCF_000700745.2 Antrostomus carolinensis | reverse complement strand
TGCTAAAGAAAGAAAAGCTGTAAAATGTCAACTCCCTCAAGGGCAGGTTCCTGGAGCCAGGGGAACCTGCGGATAGGACAGAGAGTCCCCTCAGAAGCAGCTGTTCTCTTGGGGAGGTAGATGACCAGACTCAGCCGAGCGGCACAACTGCAAGTTGAGGTTGAAAGGCTGCAAGATGAAGTAGAAAGGCTTAGGAGTATTAGGGAGGCTGAAATGGAGATGGACTGGGTGGAACCAGGCTCTGCCATCTGTGCACCTGCCAGGTAGCACCCAGGACCAAGGGGCCCCTATATCCTACCCCTGTGAGATGGAAGACAGAAGCCTGAATGAAAGGGGTGAGTGGAGGCAAGTTCATGGCTGTGGCAGAAGGCGAGCACCCTCCTTGCCCGCCTCGCCTCCCCGGGTGCCTCTGAGAAATAGATACGAGGTTCTGCTGGAAGATGGCCTGTCTAATGGGGATGTGGATGATAGGCGACATATACCAGAGGTCTCATCATGGTCAGATAGGCCTTCCAGCCACATAACAACCTCTTCCACAAGGATCAGGAGAAGAGTTTTAGTTGTTTGCTCCTCAAAGGTACATAGGGCCTGATATGTAAGGTTGACCCTCATCACAGAGAAGTCTGTAGTCTTCCTGGTGCCCAAATCAGGGGTATCACTAGGAAACTCCCCAACTTGGTGCGGTCATCAGACTATTACCCACTACCGATCTTCCAGACAGTTGGGGAGGAAGCAGCATCCCGTAGTCTGAGGGGAATGAAGAGAGACTTCAAGGCCTTAGGGCTGTTGATGAAATGGTCTGGGGCACAGGTTGTTTTCTCTTCCCTCCTTACAGTTGCAAGTGATGACATGGGATGGAATCGAAGGATCCAGTCCATAAATACTTGGCTCCG
>NW_010325871.1:0-10036 GCF_000700745.2 Antrostomus carolinensis | reverse complement strand
GGGGGGGGATGGGGGTGAGGGGGGAGCAAATAAAGACTGAAGAACCTCATCCACTTGCTGCCAAAGCAGGAGAGATACAAAGATACCATAATGAGTTGCATCTTATTGGCATCTTCTTCCAGGCAACTGCTAAGGCTGAAAGCCCTACTTGCAGTCCTATCCATCTAGCTCTACTAGCAATAGCTAAAGAAAATCCATGGTCAATATTTCAAACAAGGTCATCTCTTGTGCTTTAGATGAGCTGGTTTATCCAAGTCTTATCTACACTGAATAGCAATTTATGTTAACTATGTCAGAAGAAATCCTGTTGCCCACTCAAACAGTGCTGGTACATGTGGAAGAATGTGGCTGTGTCTGTATGCATGGCTCCTTGCAGAGCACGAGCACAGGGACCATAATGACAGACTGTCTTAACAAAAAAAAAAAAAAAAAAAAAGAAAATAATGGCTGCAGCCACATATGAAAAGCAGACATGTTTCTTAGGTAACAGAGTGAAGAGCAAAACAATATAAAAATGTATTTGTGACTGAGATTGTACCTAACCTCAACAAATTTAGTCACAGATGTATAGAAGTCTTTTAGGGAAGTCAGGAAACCAAAAGCTGACATTACAGCTTGTTCTGTCTCCCAGTCACCAGTCTGTCCTCAGCACTTGCTTCTGCTGAAGTCTTATTGTCAGGCTCTATTTTGCCACTTGAGCTGTGAAAATCTGTTTAAGTTCTACATCCAAGAATGTTATTTCTTCAGTTTCATTATGTCCAGGTGAGCAAATCCCTATTTCCTTTCCTACCTATCTTTGATCTGTCCATTACACTAATTGCAAGCTGCCTTAATAGGTGTTTTCTTCCAGGGCTTGGAAAGCAATTCTCTCAGCATACAGTCCTTCTCGGGACCATGAAAAGTGTAATTGTGAGAGCCTTTCACCTCCCATTGGTTTTTTCTCCCAAATGAAGTCCCAATAACATTTATAGATTGTCCCAGAATGATGCACGTATTTCATGAGATGGTTGGGGGTGAGGAAACTATTGAAGTCCTCTCTCATCAGTCCCTTCTCTGCATTGCTGCCATAATCAGATGGTCATGGTGACAAGATCACTCTATCCCTCCCTGCAGCACACTTGGTCCCAACATCCCTGTGTTTTCTGGGGCAAAGGTTTAATAAACGAGGGATCTGCTCCTCAAAGAAGAACAGTGTGGTGGTGATGGCCCTCAGCTGAACCTGTGGAAGCCAGCCAGGGAACAGGGAAGGAGGGTGGTAAGACTGATGGCCTCTATGCCACATTCCCAGGGAAGTCCATGTGGGGACACTCTGATTCTGTGAACACACAGATGTTGATGTAATCAGTAACAAATGAAGGGTGATAATAACAATTATAAATACATTCAGTACTGTTTTGCTCAGGTGCAGTAGCTTTTAACTTCTCAAAACAATTGCAAATGACTCTATTTAACTAAGTTATTAAAAAAGCCCCAAAAAGACCTGAGCATAATATGAAGCTGTGTGCAGTGTGTGATGTGTTCAGAGTGCTGCCTTCAGTCACAGACAGGTTCAGTCCAAGACAAATCATACTGAAAAATCTTTCTGATGGCATCTGATACTTCTCATAGTGTTTAGGGAGACAGAAATTACTTTGGACATTGAAATAAACATTTTTTTTCCTCCCTTTGCAAGATAATTTATTATTCTCAGCAGATAATCAATCTAAAGACTTGTTTGAATACAGGGAGAGTTGCCATTTCTCTGCATCAGGAAAGATTTCTTACTCCAAAACATTTCCCCTTGCTGCTCCCCTGCATGAAGGAAAAAGTGGATAGAACAGCCTTATCACTGTTTTCCTTCTATCTTTCCAGCCAAATATTTCATGTAAACCTTCAGACAAATATTCTGTCTCTTTTCTCTCCTCTCCTCCATTTGTTTTTGCTCTGGACTATTTGGTACCTGAATTACACGAAAAACCCTAGGATGGGGAAGGAAATACATCCTGCTGTGGGGTGGCCTCAGACAAACTCCTGGGTCTAGTCTCATCATGGCTGTGGAGTCCATGCACCTTGTGTTCTCCAGAAGGGAATTAGCTTCAGGAGTGGAAATGGTAGCAGTCTGTCAAAATGGCACTGCACTGTAGCTGGTGAGCCCTACTCACTGAGACAGGACTTTATATCTCATGGTTATACTGCTTCTCTGATGCCAATTAATGTGTCTGCTTGAATATCAACAACGCTGCACTTACAGGGAATTTCCAATGTAATCTGTGTTGGTATCATGTCAGTGATCATAATTGTGATTACTGCAAATACATATACATAGTATATGTATAAATTAACAAACATCTATATGTATATGCATACATCCACACATTCATACACATATATACACTCTTCCTCCCTGTCAGTTTTGGTGACACAAGTAAATCAACTTTATGATCAGTGGAACAGATTAACCATATATAACATGAACAGAAGCGTTTGTCTGATCAAGTGAATCAAAGAACAAAGGGAAATATACAGGTTCAAGGAGAGTATCTGTTGTGGGCTGACCCTGTCTGGACACCAGGTGCACACCAAAGCTTCTCTATCACTCCTCTCATTAGCTGGACAGGGGAAAGAAACTGCAATAGAAAACTTGTGGATTGAGATAAGGACAGGGAAAGATCATTCACCAGTTACTGGCATGGGCAAAACAGACTCAACTTGGGGAAATTAGTTTAATTTATTACCAATCAAATCAGAGTAGAGTAATAAGAAATAAAACCAAATGTTAAAACACCTTCCCCCCACCCCTCACTTCTTCCCAGGCTCAACTTCACTCCAGATTTTCTCTACCTTCTCCTCCTTAGAGGCACAGGGAACAGGGAATGGGTATTACAGTCAGTTCATCACACCTCTCTGCTGCACCTTCCTCATCAGCAAGAGAACTCCTCACACTCTTCCCCTGCTCCAGCATGGAGTCCCTCCCATGAGACACAGTCCTTAATGAACTTTTCCAACATGAGTCCTTCCCATGGGCTGCAGTTCTTAATAACTGCTCCTTCATTGATCTTTTCCATGGGGTGCAGTCCTTCAGGAGCAGACTGCTCCAGCATGGGTCCCCAATGGGGTCACAAGTCCTGCCAGCAAACCTGCTCCAGCATGGGCTTCTCATGGGGTCACAGCCTCCTTCTGGCATCCACCTGCTCTGACATGGGGTCCTCCGTGGGCTACAGGTGGGTATCTGCTCCACCATGGACCTCCATGGACTGCAGGGGGAGAGCCTGCCTCACCATGGTCTTCACCACAGGCTGCAGGGGAATCTCTGCTCTGGTGCCTGGAGCACCTCCTCCCTTCCTCCTTCCCTGACCTAGGTGTCTGCAAAGTTGTTTCTCTCACGTATTCTCACTCCTCTCTCTGGTTTCAGTTGTGCAGGGTTTTTTTTCCTCTTCTTAAATATGTTATCACAGAGGTGCTATCACCATTACTGATAGCCTCAGCCTTGGCCAGTGGCAGGTTTGCCTTGGAGTCAGTTGGCATTGGTTTAATCAGACATGAGGGAAGCTTCTGGTAGGTTCTCACAGAAGCCACCCCTGTAGGCCCCACACTACAAAAACCTTGCCATGAAAACTCAATACAACATCTTATTGCACTTAGTATATTAGATAGGCATTTTGTTCCACCATCTCTTCTATAATGCAGCTAAGTCATTGATTTGTACTTGAAAGTGTCAGAGTTCATTTAAATTATGATATAGAAGTGGGGAAAGACTTTTAAGAGACAGAATTTAAAAGCATTTACAGGATTGAATCAAGGAGAAGTTGTTAGTGAAAAGGACCTTCTTCAGGGAACAGTAATTTAAGTTCAGACAACACTTCCCATAATTGTGGAAAAAGAGAATACTTTTAGGAGCGGAAGCTCTTCTACAGTTCACAAAATTAGTTTTTAAAATTTAAACTGAGAAATTAAATTTTTTGGTCTGGCAAAGTTGCTTGGTAATGTTTGAAGCTTCCCAGACGTTTAGTTGCCTAAGCAAAACTTTAACTGGGATAAGCATCAACTGTGCATGTGTGCTTCACTATATATTATGAAAAAAAAAACTTCCTTTTATCCTTTTATTTCTGCTTGTGAATTAAACATTTATGAAAATATATACTACTTGATCTGAGTTATGATTTGTGTTTTGTTTCATGGAAGTGTCTGCAGCTCAATTCATTCTCCATAAAGTTGCCAGATATAGAATCAGCAAATATAAGACCCTGGTACATGCCAGCAGATATTTTTCACAGTGGCATAGGGATTTGACTGATAAATTCAAAATAAATCCTCCTGTCCTGAAGACTGAGTAGATATTAACAAACAAGCTCCTTAAATGTGAAGACCTATTTCTCCCAGGAGAACTGGTGGAATCCCCAGTGCTCGACCCATGCCAGCTGTGGTCAGCAAAACACTGGAAAAGGTTGTAGGGTAGGGAACAAGTCTGCACAGGACAGGGAATAGACTGGTGGACTGAATAGTCTTCGCCAAATCTTTGATGAGATACCATCAAAAATCTACTGGAGAAATAATGATGGAATTAGCACCAAAATATAATTTTAGAGAAGCTTTAGTGTAGATAAAAGCAACACTAAAGTCCTTAAATACTCTGTATCTTCTTGGTCAGTGGATGAAAACTCAATGTAATAAATGACTTCCACTGGACAAGAAGTGTCTTTGAGAAACATGTTTTGGGGAAAAGAAAAAAGAATTTCAGAGTCTATCTTTGGCTTGAGATATGTACCTTGGGTTGCATCTAATGACTGCTGAAGTCTAAAAGAATCATTTTATTTCATAATGTTTATTCATCCCCAAAGCTATACGTTAAAGTTTCAATATTTTATACTTCAGGTCGCATATCATATGACTTAATTTCTATGAAGATGAGGTATTTTTTCCACTTCTCTCTCTACATGGTGAAGGAATGAGAGAGGTGAAGTTTGCATGTAAGTGCTTGATGAAATTAAGATTACACACATGAAAAATAATTACTCAGATGCAGAAATGTTCATAATGACTACTGGTACTATAAGTTCATGCAGGTGTGACTTACATAGCAGCCACCCAACCTGACAGGCAGAATCACAGTTGGAGGAACAATGTTTCCAAGAAGAAGGATAAAAGGTCTCAGGAATACAGCAGGGGATAGGTATATAAGGCTGGTAGTAAAGGCAAGGGGAAGAGTGTCTTGCTGTGTTTCTGACACAAAAATAACCTCCCAGTTAACATGCTTAGGTGGGACTGGGAATGTTCTTGTTTTCCTGAGAGCAACCTCTGTTCCTACATTCAGCCTGCCTCCTGCTACCATCTCGGAAGCCCATAATCCTTTCCAAAATGCCCTAGACCATCACCCCTTCTCTCCTGGAGGCTGCTTGTATGACCTGAGCTTGATCATATCCTCACAGCACCAGATTCCCCCTCACACACCCTCCCGCCCTCTTCCCAAAGTCCCTCACACTTTCTGTGCCAGTGTCACCATTTGGGGACCCTCCAAATGGTGACGTGCCTGTTGGCCTGTGTCAGACCTCACTGCAACACATAATATCATGGGAGGATAGTCTTGTGTATTTTAGAACAACATGCCCTTACACATACACACATGCACAGATAGTCATGGAGTGAACTGGAGGCTGGGAAAAGGAAGCATTGCAGGTAGTATAGGATGTGTTGCTATCTCTGCTGTCACTGATGCTACGAGGCTGCAGATCGGACTCTGTTTTAGTATGCTCAGTGTCATGGCTTTTAATATTCTGTTATGCTTTTGAAAACTTTCAGTCATAAAGAATATTAAACTGCATTTTCAGACTTTAGTCCAAGAGTCCAATGCAGTTAGACGGAGAGGATGGGAACTGTGAAGCATCAGATACAGTCAATCATTGTATAACATGTGACACAGTCCACTGGAGAGGGAACGCTAAGTTACAGCCCTGTGAGCACCTCCACGCCTTGCAGTCAGTTTGTGCCCGCTTCCTGATGAACTGGCACAACTACTTTGTACCAGACTTGCAAAACTCATGCAACCTACTCATGGGAAATTTTTCTTCATAATTCAAGAGAATTGACATATAAATTCTACTGTAAGGATAGGGTTTATACCCTCACATAATGTGATCCTTTTCCTTTGGGATTCCCTGAGTTACTGAAAGTATTGAAACACTTTTAAAACTAAAAGTAAAATTTTCTTAAAAGAAGTTTGTTTTTCTGAAAACCATGATGGAACATTTTGGATCAAAACACTTAGTCAAAAAGGCCTACTTTATCTCTATATCTTTGTACTCCACTTCTTTCAATTCTTCACCTTTTGAAATGTAAGGAAAATAAATAAGAGAGGTATGGGGAAAGAAGGAAAGAAGGAAAGAAGGAAAGAAGGAAAGAAGGAAAGAAGGAAAGAAAGAAAGAAAGAAAGAAAGAAAGAAAGAAAGAAAGAAAGAAAGAAAGAAAGAAAGGAAGAAAGAAAGAAAGAAAGAAAGAAAGAAAAAAGAAAAATCAGAAAATAATGAGTTGGAAAACTTTGAGTTGAAAAAGTATTGAAACATTATTTTTCATTTGCTTAATTTTTCTTAGGAAAACAACATAAAATTTCTCTTCTTTAAAGGGAAAATCATTACAAATAGTAAATTTTTCAGCATGTTTGAGAAGTTATTTTCCAGCAAAGAAATAATTGAAGAAAAAAGTATAAACAGTTCTTATTCCACTGATGTCTATACCACTTAGCTTGAACCACAACATGAGTTTTATGGGTTAGCTGTAAATTGTCTAAATTGTCTAAAATAAACATTTCTATTCATCAGTTTAGAATCTAGCACTTCATAGTTGTGTAAATTGGAATGATGAAGAAATAAAACAAAATTATTTGTTTTATTTACCAACTACATATATTTTTATCTCATTCAGTTCTTTTCCACAGTAAACTGTCCTAATCTTCCTAATGAATCTCTTTGTGACTTTTTAATGCTTATAATAATTCTTACTGCTATAATATTATAATAATGTTATATTTACTTTGGATAACCAGAGCCAAATACAGTATTCAATGTGTGATTGTACAATTTTATCTTATTTTATTTTTTCAGGATTATTTCCATACCACTCTTTATGCTTCCTGCAGTTTTCCATGTGCATGCATGTGCTTTTTACACAGCTACAACTGAACTGAGGTTTGTTTTGAAATGATCGTCTATATTTAGCTAAGAGGTTAGTTAACTTAAACCCCACTGAAAGTACTGGGGTATGTGATCACACCCCACCATTGCCCTTTCACTTTACTGAAAACTGACAGTTTCTTCTATCTTGTTTTCTGTCTTTAAATTTTCTTAATCCCTGACAGAACTTTTTATTTCATACCACGACAATTGACGTTCCTTAATAGCTTCTTGTAATGTACTTTTTCAGAAGCTTATGGATAATATCTTATGAATCACAGATCCAAACTGCTCTGAATGGGCAGGGGGCCAGGAAACAGGGAATCAGTAGATGGAAGTAATATTGAATTGTGTCAGTAAATTCAAAACTGACTAGATTTCTAAACTTAAAGAAATACTCTGCCCACTGCAGAGAACACATACGCTTTGAAACACGAAATGGAGTCTGAGGATTTTATTTTGACATGGATACTAACACACCAAATTGTTGACCTCTTTAAAAGTAAATTGAAAACTATCCTACCTAAATGTCTAATTTGGGTTTCTGTTTTTAAGGTTAAGGTCTGTGTGTCTGATGGGTGCTGCTGGGAAGGACTGTGAAAACAGCATGGAAACTGAAGAAAAGAGATGGAGAACAGTCCTCATACTGTTTAAGACTTAACTCCACAGATATTAGTGACCAAAAGCCATTGACAGGAAAAGATTTGCAGAAACACAATGGAAAATATGATTACTGCTAAGAGCACCCTGTACCTGACTGCCATGTGGCAAACTGTTAATATTTGCATTATTGTAGTGCTTGAGGGGTCCAGTTAGAAGCCAAGTCTGTATTTCACTGTGTGCCTGCACATAGGAAACACGTCTTGAGGAAGGTTTTATCCCCCTGAGATTTGGAGCCAAACCCATCATTTCCTTCTCCCCCAGCACAGAAATGGGAGCTATTTACACTGTTGGCTTCAGTGGGAAGCTGAGGGTCACCAGAAACCAGTGACAAATTCAGCTGATCAGGAAACAGTTCTCTCCTTCCTTCATCCTCTTCTCTCACATGTTAGAAAAACTGTAGCATTTTGCTAAAAATTAAATACTTAACAAACCCACGAGGAAGCAAATCGTATTTTACCATGAGATGATATCACCATGTCATCTGAAAGTTGTAGTTCATGGACTTGAAAACCTAGGTGTCCCTCAAGGTAGCAGTCAAATATTAAGCTCTCTTTTCCTAAATCCACTGTAGTTACCTTACCATGATGGCCTCTGAGACATTGTCAGCCCTGGAGTCCTACAACCAGTGTGTGTGAAGAAGTAAACCCAACCTAGAAAAATTTGTTCTGGGAATACACTTGTCTTTCTTCTGTTTATCATTCAGAGCAACTAAAAATTTCTTCTAAGCTTTGAAAATGATATTAATCTCTCTTCCACTGTTCCTTTTATCTTTAGAGTTAATTCTGTAATGACATCTTTTAATGTTCCAGCTGTCCTCCTAGATTTTTTCCCCCGGTTTCCTTAGTATTTATCAGTGCAAACTACTAAATGAGAAAAATACAGAGATGGCTGCCAAAATAACATCTGCAGTGGAGAACCTATAGCAGCTGATTACATAGGCATACTCAAAGTAGCTCTAAAATTTGCAAGTTTGAATGGTAATAACAACTGCTGCTGAGACTTATTGAGACATCTTTCATAACACCTGCAGAGTCCTTTGCTGCTGCTGCAGACTCACCCTTGTCCAGTGCTAAAACCATAATGAGTATTTGATTGGCCACTGTGACTGCATTTCTAGGAGGTGCAATGGTACTTTTGACTTCAGTGTAGACATAACCAACAGAGATGATAAATCATCACAAGCAGCCAAATTGTCCATAAGTTAAGAATACAGAATGAAGCTGTTCTCACCTGCAAATTTCCATTACAAGGATGAGAGCTTTTCTAAAATGTAATATTCTTGAAGGATAAAAAGACAGTGGTTCCCATGGTGATAAGAAAAGGGATATTGGAATGAAAATGTGGAGGTCTCTTGAAATAACGAGCAAACAAATGATCAGTAATGTTGATGAAATGGCAAGTAAACACAGAACTATAGAAATATATAGTTGAATTAAAAGAAAGGCACAGGATATGGGCTGCTCTGAGGGTCAGGAAACACTTTGTTTTGTGGTGGTTAGATATATATGACTTTTGTGTGTGGGAAAGCTATATTGACCTAAAAATAAAAAGCATGAATCTCATTTTTATTGCTAGATATGGATGTATTTTTTTTTCCTCCAAGTATATTTATCCTGAATTCTTCTGGTTTTAAAGGAAAAAGAAACAAACAAACAAACAAACAAACAAAAAACCAATTCTTAATTTTACATGGAAGTGGCTTATATTATGATATTAAAATCCTAGTTTAACAAGTTTTCAGAAATTTCCAGAATTATATTGCCTTTTTGAAGGTCATCAAATACACTGAGTATTGCATTTACACATTCAGGATTCCTAGAGATCATAGTAGTGGTATAAAGTTAAGATCAATCTTGAATTCTTGAATCTACTAAAAATTTTAACGTAACACATCCAGACTAAAGGTCTGTAAGCAGATATGTTGTTAACAGAATATTTCTATAGCATTTCTCTCCTCCACTTCTGCCAAGGAGTTAGTGCATATTAGAGATGGTATCTATTTGGACTTTAAAACTGCAGCATGGTAAATCGCCAGCTAATTTTCAGCTTTTCAGAAATGTTCAATCATCAGATTTGAGGCATAATGAAAGAATGAAAAATCATTCCGTGATTTTGCCAAAGAAATCAGGCGAATCAAACATAAATACAAGATTATTTGATAAAAGAAAAAATACCTCTTAAAGGAAATCACAGAATCACAGTATATTAGGGATTGGAAGGGACCTCAAAAG
>NW_010325870.1:0-955 GCF_000700745.2 Antrostomus carolinensis | reverse complement strand
GCAGGTAGCATGGGGAATAAACAAGAAGAGTGCCTTATGGGGAATAAACAAGAGGAGTTGGAGATGTGTACGCGCCTGCAGGGCTACGACCTGATTGGCATCATGGAGACATGGTGAGATGGCTTCCATGACTGGAGTGTTGGAATGGAAGGTTACAGGCTCTTCAGGAAGGACAGGCAGGGGAGATGAGGATGGGGTGTTGCCCTCTATGTCAACAACCAGCTGGAGTGTATGGAGCTCCACCTGGGGATGGATGAAGAGCTAACTGAGAATTTATGGGTCAGGATTAAAGGGAAGGCAGGGAAAGGGGGTGTTACAGTGGGGGTCTACAGGCCACCAGACCAGGGAGACCGAGCAGATGAGGCCCTCCATAGGCATATAGGAGCAGCCTCACATTCACAAGCCCTGGTCCTCATGGGGGACTTCAACCAACCCGGTATCAGTTGGAGGGACAACACAGCAGGCCACAAACAATCCAGGCAGTTCCTGGAATGCGTGGATGACAGTTTCCTTTTCCAAGTGGTCAAGGAACCAACGAGGAAAGGTGCCATGCTGAACCTTGTTCTCACCAACAAGGAGGGACTGGTGGGGAATGTGAAGCTCTCAGGCAGCCTTGGCTGCAGTGACCATGAAATGGCAGAATTCGAGATCCTTAGGGCAGTGAGGAAGGGGCACTGTAAGCTCACCACCCTGGATTTCAGGAGAGCAGATTATAACCACTTCAGGGATCTGCGTAGTCACGTACCATGGGATGAATTCCTGGAGGGAAGAGAGGCTCAGGACAGCTGGATTATACTCAAAGATCTCCTCCTCCAAGCCCAGGAGCAATGCATCCCAACGAAGAGGAAGGAAGGCAAAAACAGCAGAAGGCCAGCATGGAGGGACAGGAAGATCCTGAACAAATTTGGGATCAAGAAAGAAGCTGGTAGAGGGTGGAAGGAAGGACGGGTAACCT
>NW_010325869.1:0-3335 GCF_000700745.2 Antrostomus carolinensis | reverse complement strand
AGAATCACAGAGTACAAAGAATTTGAAGGCAACCTACAGTTAGTGGCAAGATGTTTAAAGGGAAATGTTGGGGAATGGCAGAAGAGCAGAAAAGGTGAGTAAGTAGGACTTTTGTTCCCCATATATAACTGCAAAAATGTCAGTCAATATCAAACCAGAAGCAACCTTTGTTCTCTATGAGTGGTTATGACAGGAAGAAAACAATATTTAGCTGGTTTATTCACTCAACTTGTTTTCTTGTGGTGCTCTTAAGTTAGCTTGCCAGTTGGGTTTTTTTGTGTTTTTTTTTTTTGAGAAATATAAGGATCTGTACATAAAACAAGTTTGGTCAAAACTGTCTCATTTGAACTCTTACTGGTGGGATTTGTATTTGCAGCTGTAATTCTTAGATTGTACTCTCCTTCCTGTATTTGTTCTTTCCTACATATTGCCTTTTCAATAAGAGAGTCTTCTAATGTCTTCTTCTCCAGAATAAAATTTAATAAATTCCTCAGGATCAGGTGTGGAAGGTGGGGTGATCTTTAATATCTTCAAATTTATGTTATATCTGTGGCAATAAGGGACATTTCCCAATAGCTATGTTCTGAACCCTTTGGTAATAATGCTACGCACACATTGCTATGCAAACAGTGCCATTAAATTTCCTGTGGTGTGTCTTTTCTATCACCTTACTTTGGGTCTTAATGAAATTTGATCTTGGGTTGCTTCCATCTAAGTCTGGATCATTAATTCTGTTTATGTGATGGCTCATGCTCTGGCTCATCTTTCGTATATAATGTCGCTTCTTCTACCAGGAAAACATGGGCTTGGGGTAGAGCTTGGCTTGCGTTTGGACTCTGTCCCAAAACTCTGTTACAACTGCATGTAAATGCTCTTCTATATTTGCTCCTGTACATTTGGTGGCTTACATTACTCTTTCTGACACATTCAAATACTGGTTTAATATTTTATTGTTCTCCTCCTTACCTTAGAGTCTCACAGAAAAAAAAAAAAGAAAAAAAAAGAAAAAAAAAAAAGAAAAATAATGGCCAAGGTGATTGAGATAATTGTAATCCATTGCAGGATTAATAACTTGACTGTTAAAAAGACTGCCAAGGAGTAATATAAAAACATCTTCTGGGATCTTGTTCTTGCAGAGCAGTGTAAGATACTGTGGTAAAGTTAAAAAAAAAAAAAAAGTGAAATAGCTTTGCAGTAAAATGAAACCAGCTCTTCAGGGCAGTGCCCTACATTTCCTTATACTTGAAAAGTTTTAATAACTTCTACAATGATAAAGACGTTAAGGATGAAATTTTAAGAAGAATAGAGAGATTATTTATTATGAAATCAGAACATAATTTAATAGCAACATGAATTTGCTGGGCTTTGATTTCATGTCTCTTTTGTCCCCCTGGCCTCCAGGCAAAGTTGGAAAATTCTATTTTTAAAAAAGAATAGTTTCCTTCTGGTATCTGAATCAAAGTAATTTTATGAGCAAAAAGTTTTATGAGCATCTAAATGCTTAACAAATCCTGTTAAGACTTAGTCATTACTAGGTATTTATATACAGTGCTGTAGTTTATTTTGTCATTTCAGTAAGTGGTTTATTAACGTATCTTTAGCTAAAAATAAGAGTCATTATATTTTTCGAAGATTGTCCAAGACAGTAATCACTTAATAGTATATTAAGTACCTAATATACTATTTTGCTGCTGATAAATATAAAAGATTTTAAATTTGGCATTGCTTTCCATCAAATGTCTTCAGAATGCAATATACATTTTTTTCCCCTTGTATTTGTTATAGGATAAAAGTTCAGCTGATTCAAATAAATAACCATACATTTTATTTTTAACTTCTGCTATAGGTCTTCCATGTCAAGGTGTCAGTGAACAGAAAGGACAGAAGGTAAAAGCTCTGTGACAAAGGTGAAGTAATATTTTTTTTTTTTTAAGACCAAAAAAACCCCCATAACCCTGGCTCAAAATACTTAGTGGACTGTTTTCAGTTTCCTTTCAGTGTGTGGTTTCATTCTCTCTTTCATGTTAATAATTCTAAGAACAGACTACCAAAGCACCTGTAGCTGTTTATTTTCATCAGTGTTTCTAATGGTACAAATAAACAAAACTTTTATGTGTATGCTGGAAATAAGAAACATTTCACTATCCCTTTTTTGTAATTGAGTTCTAGTCCAACAGTTTTTAGGTACAAAGTAGGAAGAAAGACCTAGATCTAATAGATTACCTGAAATCACAGTAATTGTTGATTGAAAAACCAGTTCAAAAAATAAAACAGAATTCACTTTATGTTTTGTTTGATTGAATTCTTACATCGATGTTATATCACAATTTAAAATACAACAAAAAACCCCCAGGATATCTTGTGTCAGACTGAAAAGGGCTTTGTACATTAGTGTACAAGGCTGCATAATTTAAACTAGTGCCTCATTTAGGTGGATATCAAAAGCACAGACTACATGGATATATCTTTCATTCTTCCCTTCTCTAAAGTTTGTGTACCTTATTCAAGACTATACATACCTTTCACTTAGGATTAACAAGATGGATTTCTTTTTTGTGTGTTTGCTTTTCAAAACTCTTTCTTTCAGCTTGTCCCTTCCCTAAAGTGGTCTTAGTCTCCCACAGTAACTTAGTAGTCAGCACATTTGTCCAGAATATGGAGGAGACAAATTTAATACCTTGTTTTTCAGAAAGGAGTCCAAATCCAAGTCTTCTATCTTCTGGGAGAATATCCTAAATAAAGGGCTCACATGCAGTGTCTGGGATACAATTTGTTTTATAGAAAAGCTCAATTTGGACAAAAAAGTTCAAGATCTACTGATCAGAGAAAGCTTGAGGCAGTATCCTTTCTCTTGCAACACTGACCTGGAAAGGCAATGCAGAATCCAAGTTCCAGTGTGAGACAATAAAGTTGACATTAATTCTGTGTCCTGGTTTTTAGCTGAGACAGAGCTAGTTTTCTTTTTAGTTGCTAGAATAGCCCTGTATTTTGGTTTCAGCAGACGATTTGTTATGAGATAAACAATGATAATGTAACAATGTTTTCATTCTTGTCACTGTAAGTGAAGGAGTTCGTGTTTTGTTAGTCTATAAGTGCAAGATCTAAGGGGACCAAGGAATATTTAAATTAATAAATTAAATTGACATTGGGATATTCCATATCATGTCACATCATGGCCAGTATATTAGTGAGGGTCTCCTTCTCTTTTGCTCTCTCTGACTTTCACTTAGGCTTGCACGCTTCTAGGATTGTGGTTTCGGTTCAGGACTGTTGCTCCTCCGGGATCATTACGTGGGAACGAGCGGGGCTTGGTTGGTGGGTGGTGAGCAGTTGCA
>NW_010325868.1:35640-38448 GCF_000700745.2 Antrostomus carolinensis | reverse complement strand
TTCTGTGATTCTGTGATTCTGTGAAATCTGGCTTCTAATCTATGGAATCAGTATTATTTCTGTTTTTATCCCATCCTGGGGAAGAACAAACACCCTTCCTTTTGGAAAGCTAGGGGCAGTCTGCTCCTCATTCTTTCTTTTTAAGTCAATAGCTCTGAAGTTCTTCAGCACATAGTAGCAGCTTTTTAACTGAAGGAAGAGCACAACTTACAGGGCATCTCTATTGTGGTGGGAATTGTACATCAGAATCTCCTCAAGGTGGTGAGGAGGTTCACAAAAACATTTACAATATCCCATGTTAATATCCATTAAGCTATTACATAAAATTATTAAAAAGAGAAGAATTCTTTCTGTTTATGTGGTGAAGCACACAAGGACTTGCTTCAAGAAAGGATGCTGGTCTGTGAGTCCCTAGGTGCCTTCTGTGTAGCTAAGTCCCAGGGAAATACTGGCATAGATTCATATTGTCACAGATCTATGCACAGCTTTCCTTATAGTTTTCCTCCTGGTGGATGCATCCTCTGCCTCTTGCTGCTGTCAACCCCACCCTGAGATGCCTCTTTTTCTCTCCCCACATGACTTGAATAGAAGAATGCCCTGGTATGGTTATTCTGTATGGTGTAAAACCTAATACTCTAGGAACTAGCTAAGGTATGTTGGCATGGTAAACACTGTTGAATCCAGTTGAATGTATCATACTTTTTTCTAAAGGTGTACCTTTCACATGAAAGTGAATGTTGCTTCTTATAAATTAATCTTTCTTTTCTACATCAATTGCAAAGTACTACTGGTGCACTTGACTTTCCTTTGTGGTGTGTTTGAGTTTTCTTTGTCAGAGTCTGGAAGGACTGGGAAGAAATTCCATAAGAAAATCTAAGAGTGCATCACTTCTGTGAATTCCATTAGCTATATCCTGAGTTAAGAACAGCAATAAGCTGAAGTAATGAGTTGCACTTAACCCTGAGTGAAAAATTCTCACAGTAAGTGAAAATTTAAAGTGTTTATAATGCATATATATACCCTCTATCATTAGGTAAATGATGGTTTTCAGGAAGTAACAAAGTTCTGTGAGATCCCTTAAAATATTTAAGATGTTTAAATGAATATGCCTTTTCAGCAGTATAACCTACTATATAATTGTCAGGATCATTAGAGAAGAAGAAATGGGTTTCATAGAGTCACAGTAGACCAAAATGTGACAGAAAACGTGACGATGAGGTGGACCTAGTGAACTATCTCACTGAGCAAACAAGCAAGTCAGTAAAGCAGTCAATTTACATGAAAAGTATGGGTGGTGGACATGATGGGGAAAAATACAGCTTTCAGTGTCATAGTGATCCATAGTGCAGAGAGCTGAGTTCTTTGCTTGTCTTTTGTTTCAAACTCAAATATGGGAAAAGAGTGAAGCTAAGATGGAGTAATGAGGTCATTCTGAGACTTGAACTTTTGGTGGCTTGCCCATCATTAAATATCAGTAAGCACTGGTAAAGAGTATTCTTTTAAAGAGCAATGTCAGAAAACTCTGCAATGGAAAATGTCTGCATAGCAAATCGAGTTTAGCAGGAGGAATTTCCATTAAACTGAAGAACAATAATGAAGAGCAGGCAGCTGTTAAATGTTTTGACATAATGGGTCAATATAGGTTAAATAGCACATATATCCATCTTGTTTGTGGGTATAACATGTTTACTGGATACTCTGTCTCTAATCACATAAAGATTTTATTGCAAACACATTTTTATATGCTTAGAGAAAAAAACAAAATAATTTACATGCATTTCTAAATTTCTTCTCTAAAGAGAAGACTTGACTGCATTTTTGGAGGTAACATAACAAAAACACTATTTTTAAATCAATAATAATTTAAATGTTGGCATTTTTTTCCCTAATAAAATAGAGCATTTCAAATTTCAGTTCATGATTAAAAATCGGTAGACTACACAAGGCAGACTGAGTGGCTCCACTTCAAACAATATAATGAAAAAAAAATTAAAATAATATCATATTTAAGAGCTGTACTTAGCATAAGCTCTGCCATTGTAGAGATTGGTCATATACCCTGTGGACTTCCCGAAGGTTCTCAGACTTGATTCTGGAAATCAGACCAAAAGTGCATTAAAGTCTATAAGACTGGCGAAAAAAAACAGAAGTCAAAACGTGTGCCATTCCTGCATCTTGGAGGATGATCTGAGTACTTATATGAACTATTCCTTCCTGCATGTTAGCGTGTCTAATACAGGAAAGAGGGGAGGTTTAGATTAGATATTAGGAAGAAGTTCTTCACTGTGAGGGTGGTCAGACACTGGAACAGGTTGCCCAAGGGAGCTGTGGATGCCCCCTCCCTGGAAGTGTTCAAGGCCAGGCTGGATGAGGCTTTGAGCAACCTGATCTAGTGGAAGGTGTCCCTGCTGATGGCAGGGGGGTTGGAACTAGATGATCTTTAAGGTCCCTTCCAACCTAAACCATTCTATGATTCTATGATTTCATGCAGCAATTTGATCCTGCCATGCTAAGTGAATAACCCCATTGTAGTCACAGCATATGTTTTTCCCTGTCCAACAGTGCATGGGAAGAGGCAAATTTAGGAACTGACACCACCCAGCACACTCTCCAGCTTGACCTGATCTTTCCAGTAATCCAAGAGTCCAGCAGGTGTCACAATTAAGTAGCATGTCTCAGAAGCTCAGGTCTCAGTCTGCAGAATCCTGCATTGCAAAACAATATGGATTTTTGTTTTACTGTGTTTTGATTGAAGCACCTGTCTCTTGCATGCTCCTGAAATAAGGATGCCATTTGCAGATGTATTCC
>NW_010325868.1:0-35588 GCF_000700745.2 Antrostomus carolinensis | reverse complement strand
AAGGGAAGTGGAAAGGAGTGACAGAAATCAGGGGTTAGTTTACATATTATTATATTCATAGAATCACAGAGTGATTTTAGTTGGATGAAATCTTTAAAGGTCATCTTGTCCAACCCCCCCTGCAGTAAGCAGGGACATCTTCAACTATATTATGTTGCTCAGAGCCCTGTCCAGCCTGACCTTGAAGACTTCCAATGATGGAACAACCATAACTTCTCTGTGCAACATTTTCCAGTGTCTCACTAACCTCATCATAAAAAATATCTTCCTTACATCCAAACTAAAGCTACTCTTTTTAATTTTTAAACCATTACTCCTTGAATTGTCACTAGACATCTTGGTGAAAAGTCTCTCTATATCTTTCTTATAAGTGCCCTTTAGGTAATGAAAGGCCACAATAAGGTCCCCCCAGAGCCTTCTCTTCTCCAGGCTTAACAACCTCAACTCTCTTAGCCTTTCCTCATATGAGAGGTGGTCCAGCCCTCTGACTGTTTTCATGACTCTCCTCTGGACCTGCTCTAAGAGGTTCATATCTTGTACTGGGGACCCCAGAACTAAACGCAGTACTCTAGGTGATGTCTCACAAGAGCCCAGTAGAGGGACAGAATCACTTCCCTTGACCTGCTGGCCGTGCTATTTTTTGTGTGGCTCAGGATACAACTGACAGAATGGTGTCATCTGTATATTCAGAAGTATTCTTCTGTTGATTTAGGGATACAAGACATGAACCATTCCTAAAGCAGCGAACTATTTGCAACAAGAGAAATTTGGATTAAAGTCCATATGAAATGCAATAGTAATCACAATGTCTTGTATTAGCTCATCTTGTCACACTCTGAAACTATGATACCAAGAAAAGTACTCAACAAATCTTAAGCCGTCTTTGACAAAGAGCACAGAGCTGACCTTTTTTGGGTAGTAAAAGGAAGTACACATACGGCACAATAATGAGGTTGTTAGGAGACAAGGTGCAAACATCGATTAAGGATCCTGTATCCAGTTTACAGCTGCTGATTACCTTCATTTACACCCTACCTTCACAGCTCATATAACATACTAAAATCTATAGTGTGGGAAAGTGGCAAACCAGTAGGCTGAAACAAAGCCTTACACTGCTCTTTTTTTTTTTTTTTTTTTGTCTCTGAGAGGCAGTGCTTGCTGCACAAGTATAATACATATATCTGAAGAAAAAGAAATTAGGGTTTTATGTGTCCAGAACCAGACCAATTCTGGTATTTTCTAACTTCTGGAGTCTTTGGCTTTGCAAAATTATATTCTTTTAATGCTCTTCAGACAGCTTCTTTTTAAGGTTTGTATGTCAAAACATCTTTTCTGTTACTCTGAGTTTGCACTGACTTTAAAAAAATTGGCTTCTAAGCCTTATTATTAGTGCTTAGAGTCAGGTCCGTACAACACAGTACCCTAGATCCATCCATACATGCTGGAACAACGAGTGAGCATCTATGTCTAGGTTGTGAAATTTCAGGTATTTGCATAAAAAATGCCATACTTGTGCAACTACATTCATAACTACCAAGTCCAGCTGAATTATTTCAGTGCTGTCTCTATTTTGATAGACAATGTGTTCCAATGTGTTCATTGTAGAAGACTGGAAGCTGCAGAAGGCCTCAACTGTTTTAAAGAGTTTCATATCTACAACTTGTGTGAGGCATGGTGAAAAAATGTGATTAGTGAGTTCATTTCTATAAGCAAGCAAGTGCTTAACCCATGAACTCGGTCCTGGAGTCCTTTCCAAAGTTCAGACTAGCAGTCCTGTAGCCAGAAACATTCAAAAAACTAGTCCCTCAAATTCAAGACAGATAATTACATCAATCATCTACATGGGGAGATTTTCACCATCCAGAAAAAACTCAATATCTCACACCGACTGAAAATGCAGAAAATAACCAAGGAGGGAGTGATGTCTCTAGAGCATATGCAGAAAGGAACTGTTGAACCTACCTAGACATTTAAATGTACTTACTGGCAACTGGAGTTTTGCTAGTGTGGTTAGGATTCATTTGCTGATGCATTGGAGTGTAATGTCATTTCAGATGCTCTGTAGTATCCTGTCAGACCTCCAACTGATTTTGTAGGAGAAGAGTGCCACATAGTTTCTATATCATTTATATCAGCCACACAAAACTGTCTCATATCAGCACATTTTAAATGACATTAGGTGCCTGTGTTTAGACGAGTGAATTCCAGCCAGTGTAATATTTCACTTGTTTCTTTGAATCAAATCAAAACTTTGGCATCATTGATTTTTTTTTTTTTAATTATTATTTTATTTTAAAGGACTAACTCAGAATGCATGAACCTCTGGCATTAATTTTTAATCCATTCTGGAAACCTTTGAAAATATTTTCACTGTGCAGCCAGATTTTCTGCTGACTAACCTGGCTGGATGCAGATGCAAAAAATCAGCATCTCCCTGTGTGGCAGAAAGCTAAATATTCTTTCTACTGAGTAGTCTCATCACTGTCTTAATGGCTACCACAGTTCACTCAAGAATGTATTTAAAGGAAACAGCACGCACACAAAAAGATGCAGCTGACCTGTTGTTTGATACTGCATTTGGAAATGAATTATGAGTTTGTTTGAAAAAGAGCAAAAGAAATACTCATGTCCATACTGCTAACAAACCAGGAAAATATAAAAAAACCTATAGTACCACTTGGATTGAACTCACATTTTTCCATGACATGTGAACTTTCATAGAATAATCTACTAATTTGCAGTTTTCTCTCAAAAATAGCCATGTGAGTACTTACATTTGATTTACTAGCCCAATTTGTGGCCACAGTAACTGCTACTATCAGCTGTATTTATGGTAACTCTCGTATATCACCCAGAAACTTTTAAATGTCAGTATTGCAGCTCCCTGTAATAGAACAAATTTTTACTGGTAGAAGACCACAGACTATCAACACAGCCCAGCATCTGCTGTTATTCATTTAACAGAGAATTGTAAGCACACAGGTTACTGAGACCAGTGAATTCACTCGGCTAATAAAGGTAGTTAGAAATTCAAAGTTCGTATGTGGAAATATTATGTTTTCCTCAGTACTTCTGAAATGTCTTACCAGTATGTTCCTCCACCTACTAAGAGACATTGGTGACAAAGTTTAAAAAGTGTTTTAATAGTGTTTTAATACAGTTCAGCTAATCTGTTGTAATATCCCCTTTTGAAGCTATTCAAATAAACATTATAAATATGTTTATTATTAACATATGGTGCTGATACAAAAAGAAGACTTCATTCACTGTGTTATTTAAGCAGCAAAATGTCCTAATGGTTCCCAGACTAAGATAAAAAGCTGTTGTGGCACCATCACCCGTGTATTAGATAATGTCTTGGCACTTTCCCTATTATACTGTTATAAATAAATATAATGATTAAAACAGGGTGGTGGCTGGTGCATGAAGATGCATTTTCAGTTTGTCCGTTTCCAGACCAGACCCACCCCCTGCTGGCAGGAACCTTCTTTACACAGATCTGATAGAAAAATAGAGACAAAAAGCAGTGCAGGGGTTGATTCGAAGCCTGTTGAAGCTAATTGATGGCTTCTAATCAAGCTGACAGCTCCTTGTGGACATGCACTAGTGACAGATAAAGGAGCAGTATCAAGGGACCTACCCTGTAATTAGATAAATGAGTGTGCTTTGGGGAGGTCTTATTTCAAAGAAAAAAAAAAAATCAATCTTTTCTCTCTCCTTTTTTTTTTTTTTTTTTGTTTTGTCTGTGGAACACTTCCATTATTTTCTTTCTAACTGCTGCCCACCTTTTTTACCTTCCCATGCAAGATATCTTATCTCTCTGCCTTCTTGTCTTTCAGAACAGCAGAAATAAGCAGGCTTACACCAGCTGCAAAAATGAATTTGCGTTGTATCTTACAGCTATCCAACATAAATATTAAATGCATGAAGCAAGAAAAATTTTCATCATTGTGTTATCCTAAAGACAGGTCAAATTAACAGGGAACCATGTATGATAAGTTTGGGTATCAAATGGTCCCTGTAACTCTTTGTGGGAATTCTTGGACCCTGTGGTAAGCCTGAGGTAAACGGCAATGAACGACACTCTTGATATTTGGAAATGAGTTAATATGCAGAGACATTTACCCCAAACCATAAAAGCTGTTCCATACACTTTATTCCATTCAGGCTGGTGCTACAATTTCCTGATTTACATGAACACCCCCTGAAGAGAATATTTCAAGGTCTGCGTCCCACGACCCTTGGATCTGCTTGTGTTCACCTGGTTACCTCTCTGTGACGATGCTATCTCGGGAGCCTGTCTGCCCCAGCCTCATGCTGCCAGAGGAAATCTGACCCACCAGAGGCACCTAACATGTCTTGCAGAGTGAAGTCACCAGCAAGATGGGTTTTAGGTCCTTGGATGGAGAACTGGGACCCAGGTTCTTAATGATCATTTGTTCCTCCTGGGTGGAAAGGATATGTGTGCTGCCTAGAGGAAGGCAGTGTGCACTGGGAAAGGAAAGGGAGGGAAGACAGATATCATCACGCCTACCAAATCCATGCCCTGTGTTTCTGCATTAGCATGGGAAGACACAATCTGAATTAGCATTAAGCCAAAGGGGAGAGAGAAGAAGGTCAGGTATTTTTTATGATGTCCTCCAGGTTATAGAACCCAGACCTATTCCCTTATCATAGCCTTGCTGAAAGCCTCAACTCCACTGCCGTCAGCACTTTCAGGCTCACTGCACCATGCCACGTGCGCAGGCTTACAGCTGCACAGATAGGAAATACTTCCCCAAGGCTGAGGATGTGGGATATGTTTACCATGAAGATGTGTTGCTACTTAGTGAAAGCTTCATTTAATTAGGTCAGAAAGCAACAGAAGTCAGGCTGGGACAATATAGTTTTTAAATGAGCACATAATTAGAGCACACAGTCTCCAGGACCAGGACAGCTATTTTTGTTGCTTTCATGTGCTGAAGCCTGTGCTCTGCTAGTGCAACAAGTGTTTGCCTAAACAAACAAAAGGATGTTAGCACGTGATTTCGTCCCACCTCCCTGTTGGTTTGTAAACATTTCGAAAAGCACCTAAATCACCAAAGAACTTTTAAATCAAAATTTAAAACTTTGTGCTGTTCCATGGAACGTCAACTGAATGCTGTTATGGATCTGAACTAGGAGCTCACCTAAGGATAGATAAGCTTCTATTATTTTTGGTAATTTAATTAAAATAATTCATATATTTACTTATTGCATTCAACTACAAATTCCTCTTTTTCTTTTAAAATTCTATTCAGAGAAATCACATTGCCTGCCCATTTGTTTATAGGTAGATCTAGTTGGAATAAAAAACATGCTCTTGATGAAAGATAGTTCTTTTAACAAAGAATAAACTTTTTTGGAGGATGTATGACTCCCAACAAAACTTGTCACTGAAATTTTTTGAAGTACAGAACTATCTAATAATTTTTCACTATAAAGTTAGAAAACAACAAAGAGGAATACTTACTTTTAAAAAGAAAAAAACCCAGCAATTTTGACACATTTTGTGAAAATGCCTAAAATTTATTGATTTTGTTCTAAAGTAAAATGTAATATAACAGGATACCCTGAAAGGTGTAAGAAAACAAGTTTCTTTTCTTACGGGCACTTCTAAATAAAGATACTATTTAAAATAATAAAATGATGATCTCTATGTTCTCCATAGAGCAAAAGGATTTAAAAATGCAGAGGAAAAAAGAAGGCTGCAAAGTCAGGAAAAGGAGTGTGACAATTATTTGCTAATGTGTTTGTCCTTACCATTATTTATGGATGATATTTCTAAAGCTGTGAGTTTGTCTGCAGTTGGCTGCAGAAATACAGACTCAGAAACACCTTACAGGTGCCTTAGCTACCTATAAGTTAAATATCTAGTTTTAAATTAGTTATTTCCACAGACAACAGAGAGGGACAGAGAGTGAGAAAGGATGAGTGAGAGAAATCCAATGGAGTATGGGAGAGACTAAACCACTAGCTTAAATTTGACACCTGTCTTATAGGTATCTAAATGCAGGCAAAATGAGTTCATGTGTCCTAATGTGAGTCTCACTCCGATGATCACTGCATACACTTAATGTAATGAAAACACTTTTTCTTCACTTGATTTTTTAATTATTTTTTTTTTCTATCTATTCAAGGAAGTGCACTGCTGCAAGCAAACAGCTAATTCCAAGAAGTACTTCTCAATTATGAGTAAAACTATACTTGGATGGAAAATTTTCTGTGCCAATGCCTCCAAATGTTTCCACAGGAACTTTAAAAATTGGTCCAGGTAGAGTTTTACTCTGAAAAATATATTCCAAGTATTTAGGGGATTATTATTTCATATTACTATCTAAGTCTATCTTTGGAAGAGTAAGACAATACATCATTATTATATCCTTTTGAAATCTCCTTTTTACATCTCTTTAAAAATTCAACTAATCTAACAGCTCTTACAAGCAGCATCAAGGCCTGCCTGAAAGGTCTGCCCTTCTTTCATCACTGATTTAAATGAAAATAACATTGACTGGCAATATACAGCTTGCCTTCCCTTCAGCTCTTTCTTGTTTTGCCATCTAAGGAAAAAGACAGACAAAAAAAGATTTGTTTTTCTCTTACATAGATGATAAGGCATGCAACTTTTTAATGATGCAAATTCAGACTAGTATTTACAGAAGTTATATGAGATAACAGGGAATATTTAGGTCACCTAAAAACAGTGTCCAGAAGATCCAAGAGAACAGTTGGGTCTTGTGTCTTCCACTATGACCTGTGGATTTTCATTAACCTGAGGTAAGCTGCACTTCATTGCCATGCCTTCAACATCTTCGGGCAGCAGAAATCAACCCGTTTCCTGCCCTTATGCACCATCATGCATGTGCCAAACCTACATACTACCAAAAGGCAAAGGTATATATTTATATACAAATATTCTTATTTTTCTAACTCTTTCCTTCCTGTGCTGTTACCACTTGAAGCTTTTGTTCCAGCAGCCCAAACTGTAGCACTTAATTTGTATCCACCCTGCTACTCAGATGTGCTATTCTTTCGTGCAGATCTTCACAACTCAAGCATCTCCTCTTACTGAGAACCAACAAAGGTTTTTCTGAACTCAAGTGAAAAACCCTGGAGTACAGAGCAAGCTCTCTCCGGAATAATTTCCTCTGGATTACAATTTCTATCCTTGGAAACATTCAAACTTATTCATTACAGTGTATCTCCTCAAATTATCCCAACACACAGACAGAAATATGAATGTGCAAAATTCATGCCTGAGGCTTCAAGTCAACTAACCTTAATCATCTCAAAGGCAACATCTAATCTAAGCTGGGTGTGTTAAATTTACTTTGCAGTGAATGGAAAACTAGTACATCCATAGAGAGATTACTGTTGTCCCAAAAGAGGTATCTAAGGCAGGTTGGATGAATTGCCATATAGAAATGCCTCTTTTCTTTGGCTGTGAATAGAAGTCCAACAAAACTAAACTAGACAGTCAGCTTTCAGACAGATTATGTAAAATAAATTGTAGCACAGAAGTGTTTTAAAAGAGTAGGTGGGCATAAGAAACCATGTTTGAAATTAGAGATCAGAGGAATCTGTCCTTGTTCCATTTCAAGAATACAGCCACACTGAGGGACCTACATGGACTTTCTGTATGTGTGAACATATGGATGAAAGAAGCATTACACAAAGAAAACAGAATCTGCATTCCTTACTTGAGCATGTACTTACTGTGTTTGCTTTAAGGGCAATATATAAAAGTGTTCTTGCAGTTGCTCTGTGCTTTTAATGTAAACTCTTTTTAAATGCAAAGTTTAATTAGATTTTAGTTCTACTTTCAGACAGATCTATGTGTTAATTAAGGGCCTGGAGCGAAGCTATATTTAGAAGTCTTATAAATCTCCCTGTAGTGCTGGAGTGATGATCTGCTCATCATTCAGGTGTTTTGGCCTACACATTTCATGCTGAAACAATTTTCCATCATGCAGTTTCTGCTTCCACTTCCTCCCCCTACTCTTCCTCTCCCTCCCTTCACTGCATACAAACTTCCAGTTAAGAGGTAGAAGAACAGGTAGACCAATACATTCACATGGTGGATGTTTTACTGAAGTGCAGGTGATCACAATATCCTTTGATTAATTTCCTCCTACCTATTCCTGTAAATGGGTCACACACAAATTTAATGTGCTATTACTTCACATTTTAAAATGCAGTATTTGTTGAGGTTTTTTTCCCCTCCAGCTTGCTAGCAGATTTAAGATAATGGCTTTCTGCCAAAGTTATATTACCTTTGTCCTCAAGCAAATGCATAAAAATTTAAATAGAGCTAATATCAATTCTCTTTTGACCTTTTGGGCTGTTCGCTATTAGTTATGTTCTATATTGTGTCTCACAGCTACAGTTTTAGGATGGTACAGTGATTTGGCATCTAGAAATGGAGTCCAATGGTAAAGCCTTTGTTGGAGATCAGAGAGAGTATTAGCAAGCACAGTGAAGCCTTGATTATAGAGATATAAATCTGCCTTTCTGGGTTGTGCGGTTTGTGCTTCTCCTGAGTATTGATTCTGGCTTCTCCACTTGGCCCTTTCTAACTCTGCTTTTGGTTCCCCTCCAAAGATATTGGGAGAAGATTTGTACATGACTGGAGGTAAAACTGGAAAGAAAATTTTCCAACCTAGCTTTCCCTAGACAAATGGGAAGAGTATGTGCACTGCATCTCGCCTTCATGAATTAGAAAGTGAACCATCCCAACAGATATGGGCTAATTTTTTTCAGTTATAACACTTTAATAGGTTGGATAAAAGGCCATATATACCCGTTAAGTGTAAACACCAATGGTGAACAAGAATTATTTAATATTATTGACAAGGTTGTAACTAGAAGAGATAAGAATAAAGTAGGGAAAATATTATTTTCATCTGAGTAGGATCTGTAAATTGTAAGCGCCTCCCAAAGGAGGCATTTGGTATATTTTAAATTACACTTGACACAGCAATTTTCTTGACTGTAGAGTTATGAGTAAGCCTGAAATGTCATGGACATAAACTACATGGCATTAGATTGCATAAAAATAAATAAGAAATTATATCGTCCCTGGGAAAACAAAGGTTTTGTCAACCTCATGGAAACTCCTTGAGATGTTAAATGAAATTTTGAATCAAGATCCCAAAATTTTGGAGTTGTCTCTGATCTTAAAAAGCAACAATAATAAATTGATATTGGTTTTGAGCCAATTCCAGCACTTACCTGGAGACCAGAAGTGGACCTACAATATACTAAGCAAACCTGATGGGTTTTCAGTTACTGAGTGGGTAGGATTTCTATTGCTGCACCTGTGAAAGGGAGAATGTAGACATACCTTTCTGTGGATGAGATCACCCCAACACTTTCACTCTCAGCTTGGCAAGAAGAGAGTGTAAGGAACACCATTCCAACCACATTAAAAATAAACCATGAGATCTGCTAGCTTTCTGTGCCCACCTGCTTGTGAATTCATTCATTACCACCAGACTTAAAAGAAGTGAGGGCAGGAGGCAACTTGAAGGGGTGAAGAGCCCAGCACTGAAATTGAAGTTTTTCTTTTCAAAGGAACTTGTTAAGAAAATAAAACTGACTTCAAAACAAAAATTGAAACTAAGTTCAGTATAACAACATAAAAATAGTAAAACTGGAAAGTATTTCCTTAGCACATTTGCTCTAACACTTATTAAAGATATAAAGTAAATCCAAGAAAAACAAATCCCAGGTGTGGAAACGTGGCTAATCTATGACTCAGTTTAAATTTAAAACATAAAATAAAACAGTCAACCTTCAATGACTTGCTTTAATTCTAGACAGGCATAAAAAAGAAAAGGAGAGAGATCCTTACAATTCTCCTTCAAAAGAATCCACTGCACAGCTGGAGAGCTGAGAACAGCTTGGTAGCAAGCTTTATAAAGCAAGCACAAATAAACTAGAATGATCTAAATGCTCATAGATTTTTGTGCCTGCAAATATGCATGAGCTACACTACGCTCAGAATGGTGCCACATGCAGAGAGCTGTAAGATTAAGGTAATGTTTTCTTCCCCTATATGGACTTGTCAAATCTTCAGAGAGCAGAAAAAGGTGTTGATGGCAAACTGCTATTCTCTCTTGTACCTAAAAGACTCTGCGTGGGTAGCAAATAGCTACAGTCCTAAGGTGGGAAGAAAAGAAGAGAAATATATGCTACCAGTTCCTGAGGAGGATGGGTAGCACTCTGTCATACCATGGAGAAAAATAGAGAAGGTATAGAAAAGCTCATCTGAAGCTTTCCTGAAGCAAAGTCTCCACTTTGTCTCTTTTTGGGGGCTGAAAAGGAACAACAGTGATATATTATTCTTTACATGGACTGAATTGGAATGTGTTAGCTCTAGGCCCAAATAAACATTTCTTCTGGATTTTGTCCCCTGGATTACTACAGTAAATGCAAATCAACAGAGAAGACTGAGACCTCCTGAACACAAGACCAGCAGTCAGTTCTTGCATTGTCAAATGAGATTTTCTGCAGAAGGCTGGAGTTTTTCCTATGAGGCTTGTTCAGGCTCAAGCTTGACATGCCATGCTTTCATGGTTTTACCTTTGGCCACAGGCCACTGTTATAAAAACCCAAGTCTCAGAGGGATTACAAGAGGCGATCTAGTTCTCTCAGCCATTCGTCATTTCCTGAATTACCAATTTAAGTCTATTCTTTCTAATCTTATCTATCAGAAAAATTATAGGGCACATCTATTTAAAGTATTGGTGAAGACTGTGACAATTCAGAGGGATATCGTGGGAAAAATCAAGAGACCATTTAAAAAAAACAAAAACGGGAAGTTGTTGAATGACGAAAATTTGAGTAAAAAATGCAGATAGCAACTTAAAAGCTGTGCAGAGGTATGTCATTCAGAGAGATGGTGTGAATGAAACTAATTTTTAAGGCTGACAGAGCTGTCATCTGGTTCAAAGTTTTCCGTGCTTTAAGTTTTAAAGTGATTTTCAGGTAACATTTTGATAAACTGTTTGGAAGTCATTAACACTTTATTGTTCATGGTCTGCCTTTTTTTTCACAGATTTGCTTTCTTTCAAGACCAAAGGGAAAAAGAACTCCTGCAAACCTATCTATATAGAATTTCCATGGAAGCTGAGAGCAGTAATTGATTTAGTCCAGCAGAGTGTCTATGGAGAAAGGGCATATCAGGGACCTATTGATCTTCATAAATGCTCATGCATTCAGTCACATGTTAAAGCAGCTACTGTTTTGCTATGCAACTCATCCTCCAACCAAGTAGACGTACAGTCTTTCAATAATTCAGGTTTTCCATTTTATGTGCTTTGTTGGAGGCAGATTCTACTGATACAACAACTGAAAATATATATAAAAATGTATTTTCCTATCATGTCTTTGTTTTTATTGCAGTTGTGCCCAAAGACTCAGATTCCTCAAAGAATAGAATAATCTATTGAAAATATAAGGTCAAATCTCAGTGGATGCATATTGATGTAGTTCCAACAGAAGAGTTGCCTCAGGATACGTCAGTGGAGAACCTAACCTGGTATATGTAAACTAATAAAATCCTTGTTGGCTGCTGCTTTTCTTAATTCATTATTTGCCTATTTTCTTTCGAGATGTCAGGACTGGATCAAAAAAATAATGAGAGAAGAAGAATTCTGGCATCGAAGCTGAGATATGTGTAGGCCCATCTTCATCCTTCCATACTTAGATATTTGGTGTCTAAGACACCAAATTTATCACCTTTCATCTGTAGAGAGAAATGTACCAATCTAGAGGACAATATAGCTCTTGATGCCTGTGTCTCTTTCCACTGCCTAGGCAGAGGAGTCTGGAAGATGGATGAGAGATGGTGTGTCTCAGTTAAATGTGTAAAGTTAAGAAAATGAAACCATACTTTTGTGTTTAGGTTCACATTTTTTACCATCTTCAAATCCCTAATTCCTGGATTCTACAAAATCTTGGAGTTTAGATGTTTTATATGCTCATTACAGTCAGTAACTGAATGATGGATGAAGTAAAATGAAGACACAGTTACACTTCTTCCAAATATATATCTAGAGGAGAAAATGGTGTCTTTTTAATTTTTTTTTTTTTTAATACTCTAAAGGTTAAAACACTGACCCAGAAAGAGACGTCTAGGATCAGTTACTTCCTCAGAAGGTTCAGTCTGCCTCTTTTTGTTACACTGCACCCCTGTGTAGAAATAAATGTAATAGACAGGGAAAAGGAGAGTTTGAAGAAGGAAGTCTAAATCTGTCATTCAGTATTTTGGGTGTTTCAACTAGGAAGGAGGAGACCTGTGATCTTGCCTTTCCTCTCAGCAATATTTTTGTCACTGTACATACAACAGTCATTGTCTAAAAAGCTGAAATAATCAAGGTAAAATAGACCAAGCACTTATATATTCTGTAGATGCCAGCAATATTTTTTTCCCCTCCAGGCACTTTGTAAAATAATTAGATGTGCCTTAATGAGAATAATCAGACACTTTCTCTGAGAAGACTAAAAGTCTGGATTCAAAATGGATGAAGAAACTTTCTTGCACCCTTGTCTGTGTATATGGCCTCTTTAGAAAATGTGGCTTTTTGATACATTCCTCTGTTTAGCACTTTCTAAGATCTAGTTCAACTGCAGTTTATTTCAGACTGTCCAAATCTTTCTCATTCAATGTAGGATGATAGTAAAAATAAGTACCTAGAGGTATTATATTTTAATTACCTGACTCTGTTTTTTCTATTTATATCTAGGGACTAGGTAAGCATTATGGCATCTAGCTGTAAAAATTCTCTTTTGCAGCTAGTTCTGAATTTTTGATGTAATGAGCTGCTCAGATTTTCTGTCTTGCATTTTGTGCTGTATTTTAAAATGCATATAATTCCATTGACATGTGTCTTTCTCTAAATGATTTGCTAAAGTTTTCACTCACTTTTTTATCTGCTCATTATGTGATTTCCTTCTGTTTCTTTGCCTTTCTGTTGAGTTAAATTCAGAAACTACTTTGGTGTATGCTTAAGGAAAGATTAAGTCAACACCTGGGGGCAGTGAGTAGGACTGATTTACCCAAAGGCAGACACCTGCATCTCATGAGATTAATCTAATTTCACAGTGGACATCTAAAATACATGCCCGATGACTCATCTGCTGTAAGAGTCTATTTTCTCCTTTCATTATAAAAGGAGTACAAATGACTAAATCAGATATTGCCATCTATGTTGCAACTATCTAAACTACAGCACTGAAAAAAACCCTGTAAAACTAAACAGGATATAGGGAAAGTAAATAACTAAGATGGACACCATATAGACTTGAGGAATTATTTGCCAGATAAACTACCTGCCAGGTAAAAGAGGCTTGCAGAATCCATCCCCATCCCCATCAACATCTCCAAAATTTTTCATTGCTAATTTCTAATTCTTGACTTAGTGATCACATGGCAATAGGTAATTCTTTAGTTTGTTCTGTCTCCCTATAAAGGTCTGTGTTTTCATGTAAAACGTTCACTAACCTACTTCTATATCATTGTAATCAGATGAAAACCATGCAATTAGAAAACATCTCTATTTCAAACTTCTTGTGAAAACTAATCAGGGAGCATAGCATTTATTTCCCAGTGGACAAACCACTCATACCTGTGAGCTTTAAACAGTTAAATCAGGAACACTGTCAATTCTGTCTCTACACACACACTACCAAGGAGAACACATATCTATAAATACGACCTTTTTCCAAATGACATCTTTTCCTAATCTGAATGCCTGCCTCCTCTCAGACCTGCCATAAATAACGGAGGCCCATTTTATAAATGATCCTTTTTATAGTGTAAGCAAAGCAAAATTTTTGTTTCCAAGTCATTTTTTTCAGAATCAGGATGTTGTTTTCACTTGACAATATTAAAATGTCTCTCTACTCTACTGTTTGGAGAATAGAACATTTATAATACTGCAAAGAGGCTGAATTAAGTTTTAAGTAGAAGAGGAACAGAAGAATGAGCCTTGTGTCTGACCGTTAACCCAAATAGTAGAGATACACTTTCCCTCTTACTGTTTTCTTAATGGGTCAGTAGCAGCCAGTAACAGACAACTGAACAGTGATAATGTCTTAAACCACTGCAGTTGAACACAGGCTAAATTTTTACACCTAAAATAAAAAGGTTTTTTATAACAAGGCAACTAGCAAGTTTGAGAACAGGATTAAAGATTTTGTGGAGATGACACACAGAGAGGTTTATCACTGCATTCTCAATGTAGAGATATCAACTTCAGGGAAAGGATTAATAAAATGTTTGCTTTCTGGCAATAACATATTTTATGTTACTTCCCACATCCAGTACTTGTTCCCAGCCACGCCATACAGTATATGTCGCTTTCTGAGGTAATATGAGGTAGTCTTTGCTTATAGAGCTGGCACAGCCATGAAATATTTCTAACCCCTATCTTATGGAATGAAGGAGCCCTTGAACAGGTGTTTTATTTTGCTTAGGTTTGTGCTAAGCATAATAAATGCATATGCCAAACATTCAATAAACAGTTTCTTAAAACTTTTCATTGTTCAGTCAGAATCGTATCAATTACTGATGAATGTGGTTGCTTGTGCTCTGATACATTTTAATTGATTTTATTTTATTTCCGCAACCTTGGATCACTAGTTTGTAATAACTGTCATCTTTAACTTATGAAAACAATTAGTAGAGACTTTTCCTTGCACATACACGATATTAACTGATACTTTAACTACCTGAGCTTTCAATATATATTTCAAAGAGTGGTATGTTATGAATTGTTCTCTGTTGTATTTAGGGAGACATTCAGCTGTTGTAATTTAGAAAGATTGTATGGAGAACAGTAAGTATACAACTGGGAAGCCACTATTAGAATGTGGTCGTAACATAGCAGCAAACAATTTTTTGCTCTCTCTACATTTTTGGCTAATTATGGAATTTTTATTTGTTCAATAATGTCTTGGATATTCTCCCTACATTTTACTTTTATATTCTGGAAATAACCATTATTACTAACAATAATTCCGATTTATTACTATAAACATTCAGACATAATATGCATTTACCATTTGTGTTGATATTTAGACTTTCAGTCATCTAAAACAGTCCCAAAAATGCTTCTGGTCACCTCTTCCTCTGATAGTATAAAGCTATCATTTGACAATATTTGAGTTTTAATGGAAATATGACTTACACAGTTTCCATCCCACTGCCTTCCATCTCCCAACCTGATCAGTGTTGCTATTCTTCCTCCCTCCATGTTATTTTGACTCAGATGACTGTGGACTATGCAATAAATGTGGCAATTTAAAAGTAACCTTTTCCTGACCTCCAAAATAGAAAAAAGTCTTTGTTTAACCTGGATCATTTGATTGATTCCATTTGCTGCTTGACCCCTCAAACGTTTGCAGTGGTAAAACAGAATAGTAAAGAGCTATTGAATGGAGGCCGCCAGAGGCAGGAAAAGACATGAAATCCATGAACTGGTTTCATTTATTAGAGTGCCAATATCATGAAACTATGATCTCAGTCCAGCTCCTGAGATAAGTAGTATTGTTCCTGTTTATATCAAAGTCTATTAACCTTTATAATTCTTATTTTCACTATCATGTTTTGTATCCCCTTTAAACCCATCATATAATTAATAAAGTAGATACAGCAAAAGAAATGAACCAAGTTATTAGAAAAGTGGCATAGGAGGTGAGAACTCAAGATTAATTTTTTGCTCTGTAAGAAATGTCCCCCTTATTTTGAGGCAAGCACAAATTGGGTCCTTAATTTTGAAATAATTTCTTGCCATTGGGTGAGGTGCATTTAGAGTGGTGCTAAACTGATCTACTGACTAGATGATGCTGAAAGGAGAACTTAATCAGTCTTCCTACCTCACTGGGTAAGCTTTCTGCAGCTTTAGCTGCATGAGGGACCTACACACTTGGACTTAACATCAAATTGATTTTCCATTAACATGAAACTGTGCCCTCAATTACTTATCAATAAAATGGGAATAATAACACTTTCTGTGTTGTTGCAAGGATGAACACACTAAAATTCATGATGTGTTTATATATATCAGTTACAGGGCCAGAGAGTATCTTAAATATATTTTACTGCTGGGATTAATAAAGAAATGAAATTATGACTCTCTATAATTTTGTACTTTGTGGTGCAGCTTCTAACTTACCCACAGAATGTACTGAAACCTTTCAGTTTAGCCTCTTCTGTTCAGTTTCTTGAAATTTTAACAGCTATAAATTACAATGTAGAATAAAGACAACAGAGAATCAGTCAGAGAATGAAAACACATTTCCAAATACCAGTGAACCAGCCAAGAGTAGACCAAGGTTTTAAAATTTAACTGCACAACTCTCTTTCAAATGGGATTGTTTAAAAATGTGTCTATTTCCCCTAACAATATTTAACTTCATCTACTTCACCTGTGATAACTGAGGTTCATATTGTGATTTATGTGGAGGCAGACATGAACAAATTTGCAGCTCCGATGTCTCAGAAGAGACCATGACAGTAAGGATATATGAGCTGAATCTTGCTTCCTCTTAACTTGAGAACCTATTCCTCCCTGGACAAACTCCTTTGACTGCCCTTGCCTTGTGTTGCCATACAGACTGAGAAGATGGCATTTTATGACATACTTGATTACTCTTAGTGAGTCATGTGGTGAGGACTGTATAGTCTTGATCATTTGTGCCTTTGAAATCATGATGCAGAGAAACAAAACATAAAATCAGATTCCATGGTGATATTTATATAATTCTAGTTCACCTCACATTACTGCACCATTTAACTCTGATTATTTTAATTCACATTAAAAAAAATCACTGATTTTTCTGCAAAATAACCTTGCTGGTGAGAGAGTTTTGTTTTACTTTAAAACAAATATGTAAACGTGAACTACTAAAAGTCAATTTTTCTTTCTTGTTAGCCTTACAAGTGGATATTTTCTCACAACATTTTTTTTTTTTTTCTTTTTTTTTTAATCATTTAGTTACATTAAAAATTCTTTTGGTAGAATGTCTTCTGCAAATACATCAGACTCTTTGAGAGAAATGCCTGGAAAATTAGTTCCATGTACATTTTAGGAAATCTCGCTAACAGCTGCATTTATCCATTAGAAATTGTTTCAAAGGCTACATAAAAAAAAAGCCAAATGAGGCAAAGTTTAAGTCAGAAAAGATGTGTGCAATATTAAACCAAGAAAAGAGAACAGTTACTTAGAGAAATGCAGACTTTTCTTTGCAGCACTTTTCAGAAAACTTATTAGGAAGTATAGGTCAAATTTTCATTTGGTGTGAATGTGTGCAGTTCTGCTGAAATCAGTTAAACTTCCTTTAAATAGTCAAACTTGGGATCTGGCCAACTTTCAGATTTCTAAATGCATATCAAAGAGCTGCAAGTATCTTAAAATGAACTCATTAAATTAATTTCCTAATTAGCATTACTTGGAATTAAATGATTAGCTATATACTGAGAACTACACGTTTTAAAAGTATTTAGATAGAATATACCAGAAAAAATTTAATAAAAACATTTGAAAATATTAAAAGAGAAAAAATCCTCTACCTTGATTTTTGATGAATGAAGAAAGTCTGAACACTTTCTGTACTTATTTTGAATCTGTTTCTTTCTGCCTGAAACTCTGCAGCTGTAGAACTGGGATTGGGGTGACATCATCAGAGACAGAATTTGGAACTGTTCAGAGACAAAAAGAGAGTTGAACAAATTATAAGTGATTTCCTGACACAGGGTTAAGAGAGAATGTAAATCAATTTGTAATTTGGCCCTGAGACTGCATAAAGACAGATTTTTAAAGCACAGTCTCATTTTTTCACACCTTCATTTTCAAGCACAAATAAAGGCTCTATTTAAAAGCCTTTTCTTCCCTTTGATTCATTTGTGTAAGTAAAATCAAAATTACTTTATAAAAAAGATAGGATTCTCTCTTCAAGTATTGTCCAGGAGGCAGGATATAAACTCAACATGCTAGAATAAAACTGATCTACTGCTGTATCTCTTCCAATGATAGCAAAAAGAGGCTTACACCACAATCAAGACCATTGTCTTTGAGTAGAAACTGAACTTTTAACTTTTTTATTTTTATTATTCAAACTATTGGCTTATTAATTAGAGCTAGTTCAATATAGTAAAATTTTGGCAAACCTGTCTTAAATGTATTTAAGGTTCTTCAGATTTTTTTTAACTGAAAAAAATACCAAGGTATAAGAAAAACAAAACCAAAGATTTGTAGTTCATAATACTGTTCAAAAACTATGCTCCCCTCTCACCATGGACTTTTCCTCTATCTTCTAACTCCTCATCGTCCTGTCTCTAGCTCTATATGTTTTTCTTGGCTGTCTCTCTAGTCTTTCTACAGCTTTTCCTTCCCCTTGGAAAATCGCAGTGCTGGGGATTTCACATCATTCCCTCTGTCAAAATGATCAGCAGCTAACCTAATGCACATCTTGATGTGCCATCCCAAAACTAAGCTTTTAACTTAATCTGTACAAAAACTGGAATCTCCAGTCCATGGGAAATTTGCATTTCCAACCACATTTTAATTCAGATTCAACCAAGAAGACAGGGGAGAAGAAAAAAAAAAATCAGAAAAGGGAAAATTGCAATGTATTTAGTAATTTCATCTCTCTGGCGGACCACCAAGGGTGCTTTGAATCCCTTGTGCCACTAAAAGCTTTCCTGTGGGCAGTGCTGGAGCCTTAATGCCTGGGGAATTGGTCAGCAGGAGAATCTGGAAGTCAAAGGGACTTCTTTGGCTGTGTGCCTGGTAGGCTTCCCAGGAGATGGGAGTTTCTGCAGCCCTGTCAGGTTTGCCTTGGGATCCAGGAGGCAGATATGCTGGCAGAAAGCTGAACAAATTTCCATCTGAAATCCACCTGGTGGTAATCAGAATTGATTTGCTACAGTTAAACATCTTGGATATTTTCTGAGGGAAATAGTTTAGATGCATCCCCACCTTCTCCCTGGGAGGTTGGCTCTGCACTGAAGCATTTTGGCAACTCTGTGGGAAGGTGTGTGTGAAAGTGCAGGTCTCAGAAGCCAGCAGAGATCTTGCCACAGCTGGCCCCAGTGCTGTGGGGCAGCAGGCACGGGAACGTTGCCTCCTTTCCTCTCCTCCTTCTTCCCCACTTGGCAGGAGAGAGTCATCAGGAGCTATTTCAGTGTGCCTCATGGCAATTAGGTCAGGATCAAGAAGGAAAATGGGAGGGGAAATACAAAAGATTGTTCATAGCACTGGAGCGCTCAGTTCAGAATGACAGGATTCAAAGAAGGGAACAAAAAACTTGATGCTGTGATAAGGAGTAAGGGTAGCCTTATACTTTTCCTGAAGAGGATTTCTGACCGTTCCCTGACCTCAACAAAGTTGCTTGTCTTTTGTTTTTACAGGACATGTCACTCGAGGAAGTCCTTAAAAGCTGGCAGCTGCAGAAGTCAGGCTGACAGGATGGACTATGCCTTCCTGGGAACATTTGTTGGTGTATCTGCTTGTTTTCTTGTGTCTTCCTCTAGAAGCTGAGTTACAACGTAGGGCTATACTGAATCAGCCAAAGGGGTGATATGGGACTGTGTATAGGAAAAGAGGCTAGGGAAGAGACAGGAGAACAGGAGAAAAAATTCTCTCCTTTTCCTTTTCCTACTACGGCTGTTTAACATGTTAACAAACCAGGCTCTTGCAGGCCCACTCAGGTTTCATTTTTACTACAGCCTAAAGGTTGCCCTCAGATACATAACCACCTACAAATGAATGCCCTGAAAATCTCACTTCCTTGATGGAACCAGAAATAGAGAAAATGCAAGTGCCTGCCTTCATCTCCTTGAAGACAAGACTAGCTCAAAAAATAAAAATTATCAAAGTTGTGCAACATCTATACTAAGGTAATATAATACACTAAAATAATTAGTCCAAAGCAACTCCTTCCCTTCAACATTTTAAGCTTTAGTTTATTAAAGTTTTCCAGCAAGTTACCATGTTGTTAAAAAAATTGCAATCGCTTTTTCAATCTCTACAATAGTTTGAAATTTTCCTAGGCCTATTAAAATGATATGTGCGGGAGGTTTATGACAGATTACTGGAGAGGGATCAGGGATCTGGCTTTGAGGATTCTTGACTGGTCAGAATTTGTCTCACTGCCTTATGATTAAAACATCTATTTCTTTTTTATAGCATTCACTCCCCTGAAAACAACCTGTTTGAAGTTTTGTGTTAGCTACACTAACACAGAAGTATCAAATAATTTCATTAGTATTTTCTGTTGCCTATATCACTAAAATTCATCTTTATTCATTCACCACAAGGGTTTTAAAGACAGAAAGAACCACAAGTCCTGATCACATCTCTTTAGACAGTATTACATTCTTCCCAGGACAATAAATTAAGTATCATAGCGAGAAGACATTGAGGCTTTAATCAGATTACTTAGTAAATTGATGTAAAAGCCATCAAATCTGATTGAAGTTTCATCTACTGTGACAGATTATTCTGCTTCCTTGAAGGAACACACAAACATACTACAAAATATTTATCTCTAGTAGCTTTCATCTGATAATTTTCAGCATAGTAATAAAGCAGAGGCTTGTATTGTTGGTGAGTTAAAATCTGCTTACATAGTCAGAAAATATACTTATAAAAGCTAGAAATCACCAGGTGATGTATTTCAGTACTTTTCCAATATCTCAGCCGTTTTAGGGACACATCAGCCAGAACCACAGCAGTTAACAAGGGAGACACCTCTCTTTTCCAGAGTTCAGCATTTGTCATAACATGCATTGAGATGCTGCCGGGGCTGCCAGAGTTTAGCAGCCCATCCTACACACTGGCATAATTCTGTTATTGATTTCTGCCACGCTGCACTATTGAGAGCTAATTTCACATTGCATTTCAAGGACAGCACAGCAGGCAGGGACACCGTAGCACAGAAAGAACACAAATTGAGAGAACACATTTAATTTACTGCACACGATGATACACTGTCTGAAACTGGGCTCTTTGAAGGGCCACATCTCTCTGATGCCATCCCAAAACTAAAAACAGCTGAATGATGGAAGAGCAATTGGGAGAGGGTAAGAGAGGTGCAACGTGTGGTGTTAGGTGGCAAGACCCTTGCTTTTCCTAGCTCTCCTCAAAAATCTGACCTTCAGCTAAATCAATCAGAATAGTCGAGTTATAATTTTTTTTTGTTGTAAAGCAAAGGGGGCAGTGACCCACTGGGGAGGAGGGGGTGTGCATTCTGACCAGAGCCCTAAAATCTTTATTCTCTCCTGAAACTGTGAGCTTTTGGTGAGGTATATGCTGTATGTTCACAACACAGGGATTTGGGACAGGGCGGAAGTCATGGTGCTCAGGGCAGCAGACAGTGTCTCCAGCAAGCTCACTGTCTGAATTCTGGCTCAGAAAACCATTTCAACACTATTGCAGTTTGATCATTGTATTGGAGGTGTGGTAGAGCTCGTATTATTTTATTTCCCTTTTCACACAGCAGCCAAACTGATGTAAGAAATGGCACTATGGGACATACTGATTTGAAGCAGCTGCAGTTTGAGCTGGTAGATGTTAAACAACACAGAGGTCACTCTCCCTGTCCCCTTCATCACTGCTTTGTTATCTTCCATTGCAAGGAAGATACCTCAGAATTTTAATGCCATTCCAGAGCTTTCTTTAACAAGATACAAGAACACCTGGCATCAAGAATAAAACTCTTTCTTTTGTAAAACTGGAAGAGGTTCAAAAGCGAGTTCTATCTCTTCATGAAAGTGCATGCTGCCAGAAGATTTTTATTTTCATATTGCTGGTGCAGAGACTCTAGACTTGTTTAATAATAAAGCACACATGAATAGCAAGCTAAGATGGCACTAAGTGGCATAATATCCAACTTTTGGAAGTTGTAGCTTTATATGAAAGACTGAAACGACAGAACAACCCTGAGGACTTTTATAACAGACTTCAGTCTGTAAAGCTAAATGTGCAGTCTGTAAAGTCTTGTGGAATCTGACATCAGGCATAATGAGGACCAGCAACTGAAAAGAAAAGTTAGAAAATCATGAATGAAAAGTAGAAAACCCCTAAGCGTTTGCCAGGCTATAGAGCAGTGGCAGATTAGATTGTGTGACACAGCTGTGTTACCAAAGAGCAAAATCATAGGAATAGTCAACAGAACAAAGGAGAAGACTACAAAGGGAGACAACATGGAAGACAGCAGAAATGTGAAAGAAAACGTATGCTTAGTGTTGTCCAGACTGGACAGAGCTGAAGAAAGAAACAGACAGACAGATTTGCAAAAGAAAAACTATGTGGAAGAATACCTGATGGATATACCATTAGCTGGGATACAAACTGGAACACAACTGAAATCTACATTACTCATGAGATGGGTATCAGCACAGTAGTTATAACAATGGCTGAGGTTATATTAAAGGATATGCTTGTTTCTCTCCATTAACTGCAAATAGATTGTAGAGGACCAGTTCAAAAGAAGATGTAGTGATGTAAAGTGTGTTAACCTCCCAGGAGTCCCTGAAAGAAGTGCCATGTATAAGATCTGAGGAGCCCATGAAAAAAAAAAAAAAAAGAAAAATATAAAACCCCCCAGAAATTAAAGCAAAAGAAAGGAAGACATAGTAAGGAAAAGAAACAACCCTCAAAGCAGAAAAATGCCATACAGCAAATTACGAGTTAAAAACATTGGTATTGTTAAGGAATGTGAATGAAGTGGCAAAAAATTACTAGTCTAGTACTAAGTAGGTAGGTAAGTTTAATGAAACTGTGATTCTCCTGTCCAGGACTGGCACAGATTTGTTTGCATACACACACTGGACAAAAAAATTGCTTGCTGTTTTTAGCTTCTTATTCTCACTATCAAGAAACACCATTATCACAGAAAATTACTCTCAGACATGGAATCTCATAAGATCTGTATTTGTTATACATTACATCCCTGGTATGATAACAAAAGGCAAAGGTTTATAGTTAGATTTCCACTAGATTAAATATTCTGAAAAAACATCTGATTTAGGCATATCATTTAGAACCTAAGATACTCAAAGTCTTTTGGTAGTATGAAAAAAAACTGTTGAATTTTTCAAAATGATCCTTAGAAATGCAGAATAACCTGTTAGGGAAGGAACAGTAGTCCTCCTCTGAACCTAGAAATGCAATTTCATAACACAGAATAATACATAATACTGAATTAACAATTCCCCACAACCAAAAGTGGGAGATCTTGTTCCTATTTCCCCCCTCCCATACTTCCTAATCCTCCTTCCCTTCCCTGCTCTTCACTGATCTGCACTCCTACTACTGCTGTGGTGCCTGACCTGTCATTTATCTGATTAGAAAATTAAGCTAACAAAGAAAACCAGAGATCATACCTTGCCAGGTTAATAAATTGACTTAGATACCATGATCAGGCAAGTGCCAAAAGCAGCATTAGATAAGGAAAGGAGCTAGTGGTGGAGACTGAAAGTTGGACTGCCTCAGGAGCTAGCATACCGTGCTGAAAACAGGGCAAGTATGAATTGGTGTAAACAAACAGAAAGCAAAAGCAAAATGTATATTCTGATAAAAGATCACATGGCTTCAATGCCTTCCTAGCCACATGACAATGTCTGTGAGCATAATGACAAAGCACAGACACCAAAACTATAATCTCTAGAGAAGATATGGATAGTTTCTGGAAGGCTGTGGCTTAGTGAGGGACAGGCTATAGGAAAAAATAATAGACATCCTGAGCTTCCTCCAGAAGCAGATAGGAAGAGATGGCTGCAGAGGAGCCACAGATCCAAACAACATAATAGGAAAGTGCTGACTAGAGTACTAGAGCAACCAAAATCTGCAACCATCTCACTTCAGAGATCTACAAGGCAAAGCAAACCACCCTAGCGACTGAGAGAGACTTGAGATGCAGTAGAACAGTTGAAGTATTTTTTCCCCTCTGGAAAGGGAAGACGTAAGGCTAGCCACAGATGTAATAAGGGAATAGATTTTATTGATCTAAACTAGTGGTGCTAACAGCTAGACTAAGTGATGTGTACAAATTTCTCTTCTTCCCTCACAAGTAGCCTCATCATTTATATGCTTATTTGCACTTTAATATTGTGACACCTTGGTTTTGAAATTTGGCTCAGGGTTTTCCAGAGTGGCCTAAAGTATCCTACAGTCATATCTGACCTGGCAATCTAAACAGGATGAGGGTTAAGGACGAGTAATGGTCCTAAATCATCTTTACAGTGACACAATTAGCATAAACAGAGGCACAGTTTTGGAGTGAACACTTTTTGAGAACAACTTGGAGTTTTAAAAACCAGCTTTTGGGGGCCATTTGGATGTCTAGAATTTTCCAAGAGACTGTGGCTGTATGGCTGTATGGCTGTATGGCTACAGCCCTGCCAAGGCAGTTGTCATTAGGGCAAATTGTTTCCCAGTCAGGATTTTTTTCTGGAATCACTAAATTTCTTCTGTTTTGTCAACAATTACAAAATAAATTCAATAAGTTACAAAATAAGTAAGTTCGGTTATCTTCTTTGTCTTCTTAACAATTGTCTTCTTTCTCCCAAGGGCAGCAATACTAAAATTTGAAAGAAATTATGGTATCTCAAGATTAATTTTTAATCTCTTCCAAAAAAATGTAACACTATTTTTTGCTTACACTCTTTGAGGGGAATTATCTCTCTCATTTTATGGAGTCTTCTTTTTGTCAGATTTTATTGGCATGGCTGCAGATCAGCTGATTTTAAAGACCTTTTTTAATTGAAAATTTCTTTGTTGAAAAGAAATAAAGGACCTTTTTTTTTTTGGCAGGGTGGGAGAGCATTTAGTACATTCCTTTTATTTCTTCTATTACTTAAAACTTTCATATGGCATTTCTCAAAGGCCGGGTTTTCACTGCTTACTTAACAAGGCTTTCTTTGCTATGATTACAAATTGTCTAGTGTTGCAAACCAGAAACTGAAAATGACAGTAGATTTCTTTTTTATTTGAGATATATGTGATTTTTTTAGTAGATAGTGTCAGACACTGTATCTCAACCACTAATGTTGCGAGGATTATCTCTCCTTCATTGTATACAGGTTTATACAGAGAGCAATATTTCATTAAGCAAAAATAAGACCCAAAGAGCCAAATTCTGTGAGCAGTCATTCTTATATTCTAATCTAAAATATGACTTCAGTTAGACATTTTTCTTCCATCAGCACTATTTTTTTTCCATGCATGAAAGGAACCATTACATTTTTGGAAAGAGAAAATATATTCAAAGTTTGAATTAAAAGGCTTGCATAAATGAATATGAACCTGGACAGCCTGCCTTGAGGATTATAACCAATCTTCCTCTGTAATGGTGTTTTTCCAATTCAAACATGCTAGATTTTTAAAAATGTCGCTTAATATTATATTGTCTTGCTGTAAAACATTGGTAATGTATAATGATGTAAGAGGCCAGCTGGCCACTGACAGTAACAGCATACTTTATCGGCACTATCGTCAGAAGGACTGTTGAAGGCAGATGGCCGTTTTTTGCAGCTTTAGCCTGTTAGAGATCTTACCAAGGACAGATGCCCTACAAACCTCACAGTAATGAGAAGAACATTGCTATATTGACTATAAAGCCTTCCTGCAAATAATTTTGAAAGCAATATGTGCTAGAGAAGACCAGTGGAATGTACATTCAAAACCAAAATAGAAGACTCTGGACTGAAGCTTTGATGATTTCTATGTCCTGGAAAACTTCTCACAGAAATACTGGATTGGTATTCAAAGCTCCTGTAATACACAGAGCTACTATCCTGTCTTATTAGAGAGAGGCAAACAAATTACAGTGGTTAATTATTGTGCACCCTCTCATTTTATGTCCATACTACAAAGAGTTAAAATACAGATACAAGGGAAAATATTGCTCAGACTGAGTTGATCATACAGAGATTAATTTTGATGATAGCATCATTGAAACATGTTCTACAGTTTGACAGCCCAGATGCTAATTTTCCCTGGATAACAAAGGTTCAATTGGTTACGCTTCTTTTACTTTTAGGGCTATCAGAAATAATATTGTCATGATTTCAATTTCTTTTTGTCTTATGTTAACAAAAATAGCCTGTTTCAAAACAGTGTGCCATATTTTGCATGGCTAACAGTTGCTGTTTAGCTTTCTGGTGGGATAGTGGTTTTGTTCTTTCAGTTTTTGGTGGTTTTTCAAATATGTTTTCCAGTGATTTGTCTGTCAGTGCCTTTAGGACCACACTGTGTTCCTGCTTAAATCATTATCTTCCGTAGCAAGTGGATTTTATCTTCTAGTACTCCCGTTACCTACTTTTCGGTACAGGGGAAGCATAAAGCAGGCAATTTTCTAAATCCCGTTCACTTACACTTGAAGTCTTATACTTCAATTCATTGACAGTTTGTCTTTTAGTGAAGGCAGCCACATATATGGATCTATATTATAAGTACATAAGAGCTATAATAATTCATTCATTTTTATTTGAGTTCCTCAGAGGTTTTTCTGCTTGTTTTGTCTAACCCATGTGGTTAGCCAAAATTTAGGGTTCCATGGGCTATTTCCTCAAGGAGTAAAAATTGATAGTTATGTCTTTGGGGCATAATCTTTCTTTATTTACTAAGAATGCACAAATTATGTTCCCTGGAACCCAAGAGGAAATTGCAACACAGGGTAACATATTTCTTCACAGTTCCTACCCTCTTTCTGTTGGCACTTAAACTCTAAGGTTTTTGTCTTGTTTCCTCACAAACACAGTCTTATGCTTTTTTTCAGCCTTTTTGTCTCTTTTTCACAGCTGAGATTTTGAGGTTTTGTTGTGTAAGAGAGATGATACTTTTTTATTCTTTTCCTCAGGGAGTCCTCTATCTACTCAGTTTAAAACCTTGAACACCTTCATATACGTATTTTTACAGATAGCAGCTTTAGGCTGAGTTTTGACTGGAGACCTATAGTATTTCTTTTACCTGGCTCCATAGAGAAACTTAATGATTCTTGCAAGGAAGGATATTGGCTTTGTATTCTTTTGTTTGGTAAGGATTAACTTAGTGCAGAACATTCACTGGGCATCAGCAATGTATTCTGTTATTATCTACATAGAACATATAGATAAGATAAAGGATGTACAGTCTTCAGTGCAGCACTCCACAGATCAGAGGAGCTTGCAGGAAGATATAAACACAGCTTTCTCTCTGGAAACATTTCACAGATGATAAGTGCAGATTCAGCATTTTCCTGTGGCCTTCACTTTGTCTTGCCATCTTTTGTATAAAAAGGTTGGCAGCTGAAATGCAGTTTTTTTTCTTTAGACCATTAAAACACTTGATCCACTCTAGAAATGTGGGATTTTTTTTCCTTTAGTTTTCAGTTCACTGAGCTGTTGCTATGGATTTTAGCAGCTTGACCAAACACAGTGGGATTTTTAGATTTTCCAAGAAATTGGGGCATCAAAGACCAGTCAATCACATAGTGTTAGCTTAGGAAATAACAGTCAGAAGGTTCCATCTACACCAATTTCACTGGGTGATTCTCAGGGCCAGGTCGATGTTCTGCCTGAAGCCTTCTTTTCCATCTCTTGATTCATAAGAAAATATGAGATTTATATCCTTTTTTTTTCATTCCAGTAAAAAACATTTTTTGAAAAATAAATTAAATCTGACACATCTATTGAGATTTACAATAAAATAAGTGATTTTAATCTGAATTTCCCAGTTAAAGTTACAAGAAAGTAAATTTATAATTACAGTTACTTGAAAATGAATCAGTTCTATATCAACCTCTATATCACTTTCCAGTCTCTCCATGACTGCATTCTTCAATGTTATAAAAAGTTATATACACTCAGTGATAATGTCTAAAAACTTGTCATGTGTTTTTCGTACCACAGTGTGAAAAAAACACACTTGTCATGTGTTTTTCTCCACCACAGTGGAGAAACTGTATACAATGTAGGATTTATAGAAATTCTAAATTTACATTACAGTATAATATTTGTGTCTATAAAAATCTATAATAATTAATGTGTCTGTATGCATTTATAGCTTTTATTTTTTTAAAACAGCTATTCTCTAGTCAGCTTTTTCCTTTTATTTATTTTTTTTTTTTTCACAAACTACAAACTACAAAATATATGACTGATGGGATATTTTCTATGGCTGCATAATTTAACACACTTGTGCTGTCTATGGAATAATCACATTGGGCTTGTCACATTTTCTTAACTGAAAAATGTCAATTTTTTGAGTGTGAAACTGTTCTGAAAATAATAGTTGAACTCAGAATTGTGTTTATGAGTAGAAAAAACATCAGAAGGCAATCCAGATATTCTCCTAATTATATCATGTTCCCATAATGTTGGAAAAGTCAATAGTCAAGTCCCTACTTTAATTTAAACAGAGGAAGGACTTGGACCACTACATGAGTGGCTAACCAGCTGAGGGAGAAGGCTGGGGAGGTCCTCTATTTTATGTAGAAATCTGGAAAAAAAAATGTAGAATGAAAACAAATTTTGAATCTAATGCTTTTCTTAATAAAAGTCTTCTCAAGATAGCCGTATAATAATACGAAAATGTGCTGAAATTTTGAAATTTTATTCAGAATATTTATTTTGCACAGTTTTTTTTATACTAGCTATGTTGAAATACTAAGGCAATTTTGCACATACAACTTACTAAACTTATACTGTTCTGCTGAGGTCAGTAGTAGTCTATAAGAAAGTTTATTTCCTGATATATTAGTGGCCACCTTGTAGAAGAAATATGTGCAACAAGCTTGTGACTGAGATGCATTGGTGATTTTATTCCCAAGCTAGTTGAAGTGTATCTGAGTAATTTTAAAGTAAGACTAATTTTTTATATTTAACGGCATTTAATTTTTTTTTTTAGAATCTGTGCTTTCATTTAAAAAATATATCTATTTCTCATGCCTCATGTTTGTAGAGAAAAAGAAGAATTACGTAGTTTTCAAAATCCAAAAGTAGAAAAGAAGAATCCCTAGATTAGTATTTAAAAAATAAAGTTAATATTTGTATTATTATATTCACCCTGATGGCTGGAGAGATTACAAAATTTCAAAAATTTCAATTCTGGAAAGTAGCAGGAAAAATAAGAAGTGGTAATACTGACAATATGTTTAACTGTGAGTAAAGATTGAACTGTGTGCACTATCTTGTTATTAAGTATTATTCCAGAAAAATAAATAATCTGCCAGGATTTATACCATTTCTTAGAGGAACAATTTTTCTTAACTTTTAACTTCTACTAATTGACTAATTTATCCAGTGTTCAGAGAGAAGTTGTTACAATTATTTTGTCAGGGCACTCCATATTCTTCAACTATGTGCCTTCTGTACAGAGTTTAACTCTGAGACCACAAGCTGTAACAGCAAAACATGCAAAACCGCATGCAGAAATAATGCCATCTGGGGCTGCTAATGAGATATTTCACAATTCAGAGACCACTGCTCATTTGCATCATCTGTCAAGGGAACATCAAAGATGGGAGGAAGCATATTACTTTCAAAGCTGAGTTATTTTGATTAGCTTTCCTGTCTCAGCCCAGCTGAATTTTGCACAGTACTTGAACCCTGCTTGGGATGCCATCGGTAGGATTTGACATCAGGGTAACTGCAAGGTGCTCCAGCTGAAGTCTTTGCCTGCCAAGGCTTCACAGCACCCAGTCATGTTCTCCTGAGCACTCTTCATAACCTTACTGGAGAGCAAAAGGAAAGCTACAGCTGGCAGATCAAGTATGTCAGGGGAATAAGGGAAATGATTACAAGGCTGGCATTTAAAGTGCTGTAGGAAGTCATACCCATGACATACAGTGATAGATGGCTTAATGAGAGAGATGGGAGTCCAGAATCCATCAATTAGCACTAGAAAACTTCTCTCCTCTCTAATATTTCAGGTCTACAAGAACTAGCCAAATCTTTCACTTGCTTTATAGCAGCAGGAAAACAGCATCCTGAACATATGAAGGCTGAAGTACATTTTTCCACTTGTTATCTTTAATCAATACCACTACACTTAACATGACAACCTACAGCCCTCCACCACCTGGAAGTACACATTACTGTGTGAAACCACACGCATATGTCATCATATCAGCACACCAGACTTTTCCTTGTTGTTGTTTCACTTGGCTCCCCAAAGTAAGTCTTTTAGCCTTTCCTCGGAAATAGAAAAAAATAAAAAGTATAGACATTTCATTGTACTACTGACTGAAGAAAACCAGCTCCACTTGGAATTGAGCGTGTATGTGCTATTGTATTTAAGAACATCAGACAACAGGACAAGTATAGAGTCTCTTCGGTCATTTAGTCTAATCTCCACCATAGACAATGGCATTATATAATCCTTTTTAAAAAGCATTATCTTTAAACTGGCTGGGATTTTTGCCTCTGTTCTCCCAGAAGGCTAGCTTAGAATGTAACTACTTTGATGGATAGAAGCCATCTCATTTTTTGCTTAAATTGATTTCTATCTAGTTTACATCCATTTCTTCTTGTGTCATCATTGTTCTCTAACTTAAATAGCATTTTTTCCCCAACCTCACTAAATCTTTAAGATCGTTCTATATACGTGATAAAAATAGGGAGTGCTTTACTTAAAAAATATTTTTATATTAAATAATGAATGTAATCCTTAAATTGAAGCCTATCAAGATGTTGGATTTGATAGGACATTCCTTTCAATTAAACCTTGCAGTACTTGAGCATTATATGACATTTCAGATGGATTCTGTCTTTGTCCCCCAGGTTTTTTCTTTTCACTCAAGACATTGAACATCCCGCTCCTTTAATCTTCACACAAGTTTAATGCATCTCCCCCTTCTTCACAAGAAAAAAAAAAAAATCCAGTAAAATATTGCTTCTTCCCCACCCACAGCCTGGTGGTTCTCATTGCACGACATTGAACATCCCGCTCCTTTAATCTTCACGCAAGTTTAATGCATCTACCCCTTCTTCACCAGAAAAAAAAAAAATCCAATAAAATATTGCCCACCCACAGCCTGGTGGTTCTCATTGCATGTGAGAAGTTAGATTCCCTTGTCCCTGTCTGAAATACTTCAGTGACCCATTTTGTTTCCACAGCTGCTTCCTCCTTCTCATAATACAGAGCAACAAGCACTAAAGAATAAGAACAGTCTAATGAGGAATATGTTGGGCTCAATCAGCCTGTAATTTTCACCTTGGCTTATCTAATATATCATAATTGACAATATTTTCATTGAAGGAATAACTTATGACTTACACAATTAGTAAGTAAAAATTTTTCAAAGTTTGTGGTATTGGGATATCTAATATAGAAATGCATGCAGGTTCTTCAATTATCTATACAATGTCTAAAATGACCTTTACTTGTGTTTTTCCTCTCAGACTTTTCAAACCAGTGTTTTACTCTGAATAATGCAATTATTATTAGCTGCCTGGTTTTACTTTTCAAAGAACAAAATAGAATGTCTTGTAACTAAATAAAACATTTATTTATTATATTACAAGAAACAATATAAGAAAGAGAAATAGAAATAAAGGAAAACAAGCAGAGATTAATATTTCTTTTCACAGTTCAGAGACTTTAATGAGCTGGGCATCGAATCTGTTCTTAATTCCCTACATTTCTTCAGTGCCCACTTCTGTACTCTGATCATGCTGTATTCTTACCAAACAGAACAGAAGTTGCAGTTTAAATCAGAAAAAAAAAAAAAAAAAAAGGGTCAGAATGTCCCTTTTGGTGGAACACAGATGAAATTTCTCTTCCCCAGTTATTTGCTGTGACTCATTACCATGATTTTTTAGCATCCTTGGCCCACAAGTCAGTTGCCTGAGTTAAATGTCAGAAAGATAGATGTCTAAGCCTGAGCTAGTCATGCTAGAATCCCTTTATACTCACTGGAGAGAAATCGGGTCTGCCAGGGAATGACTGATCTGACCATTTAAATGTCTAACTTACAGTAGAGGTACCCTGTCTCAATTTGTGGTGTCTTTGTATGCAGTCTTTCTGAGGTGGAGTAAGTATCCCTTTTCTACAGGTGAGGATATGAAACAGAAAGACTTCTCCTAGATTTTAGGTTTTTTTAAAAAACAACCCACTTCCAAAGGAGCTGTGAATCCCCCAGGTCTCTGCCAAGGCACAGCATGCCTTGTACAGCTTTTACAAGCAGGCTGCTCTCAGGCTGAACTCAGTCTCTCACAGAGCCTGTTTACCCTTCTGTCAGGAGTCACAACACAAATGCTGATGTGAACCAAATCCTCTGGGCATCCCGTCTGCTTGCCATTCACAAGGGCAATGGGAATAGCTGTAGGTGGGAGGGTGCAGGATCAGCTGGGGGAAAAGGCACCAAGGATACTGCCTCTGGTAGAAAATTTACATTTCTTGATCCCCACCTGGGAGCTGCACACTTAGCTCACAAACCTATGAGCTCATGAGCCTTTCCGGAGATCACAGAGGAAGTACAACAGGAAACAGAACAATTTCCCTGGGGAAAAGGAAGCAGACAAATCACTGAGACTTCTTTACTTTCAGGCATGGTTGTAATTAGTGGGAAGACACTGAGTTTCAGTGAGGATAGAATAGGGCATGAATTTCTTAAGATAATGTCTAGCTATATCTCATAATTAATATAAATGGTATATATTTAATAATATTCTTTCTCATGCTTACTTTTACAATTGCTCCAGTCCAGACATTTTTGTCTGGAAAGACAACATTCAGTGGAGATGAAAAACTGAATAAGAAAATATAGAGCTCTTGCTTTATTATTTGTGCTGCTCTGAGCACAATTTTGTCTCTGTTTTCTGCTTCAGCTTGTGGTTTTAGTAGGTATATCTCGCATTTATTTTAAGGCCAAAATTAAGATTGTCCATGAGTCGAAGTCCATTTCTATAAACCCTGCACCAGTTTTCTTCCCATAGAGGGCCTGCAAGGTTAGCTCCTCTAAACTTGCATGAGTTAGGCAGTTAAGTAGCTATCATAGAGAGGTGAACTATCATCAGAATAGCTCAGGACTACAACCCACAATTAATGCTCTTACATCCTAAACTGACATCCAGAAATGTAATTAAACTCACAAATTCAAAACTTACATTAATATTATGAAATTGAAGCTTGAGGAGTGGGCCTTTGCAAACCTCATGAAGCTCAATAAGGCTAAGTGCAAGGTCCCACACCTAGATTGAGATAATCCCCAATATCAATACTGACTGGGGGATTAACTGATTGAGAGCAGAGAAGGATTTGGTGATACTGCAAGTTGGATGGGGCTTTGAGTAACCTGATCTAGTGAAAGATGTCCCTGCTCATGGCAGGAAGGGGGAACTAGATGGTCTTTAATGTCTCTTCCAACCCAAACTGTTCTATGATTCGATGAAATTAGAGGGAATTCTAACTTAGGTAATTACTGAAGTCAGCAGGTTAGTAAGAGTTTTTATTCTTGAATGCTAGTCCATTACAGAGGTACTGAAGAAAATATATTTTAAATTCCAGATACTTTTAAAGATCACTCTTAATTGCTTATGCCCGCTTTATGAGATTTCAGAAATTCTATTAAATTCTGAAGCAATATATTAATCAATGAGGCAAAAATAGGGAAATGAACATTTTACAAGGAAATTAAACACTAGAAATAATACCAGTTATGGGGGAAGCAGTCCATGAGATTAATATTTAGGCTCTTATGCTTCTTATGGCTTTTCAGAACATAAATAACCATATGTGATCCAGATTTATTTACTGTACATGAGCTCTAAAATCTGTTTTATTGGGACAAAAGAAGCTGAAGTGACTTTAATTTGCCTTTTCAAATCTTAACTAATGCTTTATTATGTATTTAATTTTTATAGTTTGGTCTTTCTGGATGTTAATATTTGCTTTCAAGCTCACTAGTCGCTGATTAGTTATTTCTCTGGTGGGTCTTCTACTGTTTTCTCCTTGAGTTTGCCCATAGAGTTGCTTGTAAAATTTTCAGTAGAACACTTCATGTCAGAAGACAGAACTGCACCAAAATATGCTGTATATTGATTTTGCTAAACTTTTGCTTTAAATGAAGATGAAAAAACACATCACAGTGTCTTGTCTTAACAGTTTTTATATGAAATACTTCACAATTTAGAATGACTTTTCAATTCAATATCTTGGATTTTTTTTTATATACTAACTATGTCATATAATAGAGATCACTAAAAAGTTAAAAACAAAACAACATGTTGTCCTGCCAATATTGACACATTAAAACCAGGCTGGCCACCTAAAATAGATGGATTTACAATTAACCTGTTAAGACGATAACCACCATTCTACCCTAGTTCTCCATCACAGTCAAAAAAATGCCAAGTTAAGTGCTGCTCTATTCCACTGCCTGTTTGCCCTTGTGCTATGGGCTACAGAAAAAGATACAAAAACTTTTCACAGTGTTCTTTATCTTATATCATTATCCTTACTCTGCCTTAGGTCATTAAAATAAATGTTTGGTGCTTGGGTCCATTTATTCTATTGTCAGTGATGAATGTACCTGCTTGATTTAATTTTGCATGCATTTTATATTGCCCATTGTATGTTTTCAGGTTTATTAACTAAGTACTCCATCTTCTTTCAAAAAGCTGTAAGCATGATATCTTTTTTATTTCTTTATTTTTAATGATCTTATTTTGAAAGCTATGCTTTTTGCTTAGTGCATAGTAATACTAATTCAAACCTGACTATGCTGTTTTGTTACTACTTGTCTATAGTTTCATATGGTCTCCATGCAGAAGGCGAGGTCAAATTGTCCTACGTATGGGGAAATGTGAGCTTGGATTTGTTCTTCCTCATTTTCTGGTCTCTTTTCTGTCCTTCCCACAACACAGATTTGTGGGGACTTCTAACCCCCTTCCTCATTTCTCCTAAATCCTACTCTATGTTGCTTCAGCCATCTATTTCTCCAAAACAACTTATTTTTTTCACTGAAAACAATGTTTTTGCTCCTAGCCAAAATACATATGGAGACAAATTACTGATAAAGGGAGAGTTAAGCTAACCCATAAAGCTCTGCTGAAATCCCCCAAAGCTACCTCTTTGGTCTATGTTCTTAATAAAAGAAGTGAACCATTCAGAACTCCCTTCTCCAGTAAGCTCTAATTGGCACCTCAGCTGGGAGACAGGTAGACACAGTTGGTCCTGTTTATCTTCTTCTCCCAACTCCCTACCTATCCCCCTAAACACAACATCCCTTTTCTCTGTTGGATATAAGGAAGATCTCATTTCCATTCCTTACTTGGAAAAGAAACCTTTCATCAAACAGCAACGTTGCCAGTATTTAACCTCAACTACAGTTTGTGAACATTTCACCAGCCTGAAACTCAAGTCAGTATCCAAGGATTGCCGTTGGGTTTATAGGGAGTCTTCCTTCTATAATGGAAGGCAAAACCAGAGTTTTAAAATTATGTGCTGCAGCAGATCTATACCGCAAGAACACGAGTAATTTAGAGAAGCTCAGTTGATGTGTATGTGGATGTACATATTATGTAGACTCTACAGAAGATCAGATAAAGACACAGAATCACAGAATCACAGAATCAC
>NW_010325867.1:0-207 GCF_000700745.2 Antrostomus carolinensis | reverse complement strand
TGACACCAGCCTGCCAGCCCCGGCCACGCGTCCTGCCCCAGCCGTGCCGCTGGCAGCGCCGGGGCTCCGCCGGGTCCGTGCTCGTGGCCGCGCTCAAGTCCGCTTGGCGTGGAGCATCTCGATGAGGAGGTTGTTGCAGGGCACCTCCCCGCTCAGGTGCTTGTGGTACAGGTACTCCTCCGCCTGCATGCTCAGGGCCCGGACCTC
>NW_010325865.1:306-9705 GCF_000700745.2 Antrostomus carolinensis | reverse complement strand
GGCCGTGGCGGTGCCGCCGGCCGTGCCCCCCGCCCCGGAGGGAGCTGCCGTCCCCAGCGCGCTGGCGTGCGGTGCTTCTGAAAAACGCTTTGTTTTAATCTGTTTCTTTCCTTATTTTCTCCTTCCTCCTCCGGTTTCTCCGGGAAGTCTCCCCTGCCCCCGGCCCGTCTCTGCACCGACCTGTACGGACTTTCTTCCATTGCATGTTTCTTCACAGTTGTGGAAATTAATGTTACTTTCTTCTCTCGCTCTCTACTTTTTATCCGTTTCCATTTCTGACGAGTGTTGTTTTTAAACCGTGTCCCGTGTGCCAGGTGTGGATTACTGTTCCCCTTGTACTAATGTTCACATGCTCAAGAACTGATGCTTGCCAGCTAAAATTATTTGTTCAGTTATCTATGACTGATAGTCGATGCTACAATTACTCGTTATCAACCAGAGCTAATATACAGCACATACCATAAAGGTTCTTCTCTGTGAATAATCTCAAAAGCTGTGCAATAGCTTAGCAATACTGTCGATTGTTTTACTTAAGCACACATGAAACTTTTTTTTTTTTCCCTTTTAGAGAGATTTTAATGAACGCTGTGCCCAGTGTTCAGAAGTGAACTGGGGTCTCACTGATGGAGGCAGATTTTATTGCAGATCTTGCCACAATGTTACTGAGGTAAAAAGCTAAGCTACTGCTCTTGAAAAAGGTTTATTTTGATGGTTTCTAAGTTTTACATTAAGAGTGTGTTAGATTTTTCTCCTTGGCATTGGGAGTTGAAGGTGGTATTGTGGTTCTTCCTTTTTCATGTTTTACTTCACACTGCTTAAAACTAATATTCCTTGAAATCATAAAATTTAAAATGAGCCAGCTTAAGATCACAGAATAGTATGGGTTGGAAGGGACCTTAAAGATCTAGTTCCAACCCCCCAGCCATGAGCAGGGACACCTTCCACTAGACCAGGTTGCTCAAAGCCTCATCCAACCTGGCCTTGAACACTTCCAGGGAGGGGGCATCCACAGCTTCTCTGGGCAACCTGTGCCAGTGTCTCACCACCCTCACAGGAAAGAATTTCTTCCTAATATCTAAACCTACCCTCTTCCAGTTTAAAGCCATTTCCCCTTGTTCTATCACTCCCTGCCCTTGTCAGAAGTCCCTCCCCAGCCTTCCTGGAGCCCCTTCAGGTACTGGGAGGTCGCTATCAGATCTCCCCAGAGCCTTCTCTTCTCCAGGCTGAACAGCCCCAACTCTCTCAGCCTGTCCTCACAGGAGAGGTGCTCCAGCCCTCTGATCATCCTCGTGGCCTCCTCTGGACTTGTTATGTTGGGGGCCCCAGAACTGGACACAGTGCTCCAGGTGGGGTCTTATGAGAGTGGAGTAGAGGGGCAGAATCACCTCCCTTGACTTGTGTTGCTGTAGCTGTAGTGCCAGCATGCTGTCTAGATGTCTTAGAAGTATCACCTGGGTATTGCTGCACTTCAGTACAGTACCAGTGTGGGCAATGCACATCACCTGTATGTCTAGGATAGTAATTCTCTATTTTTGCAATTTCTGAATAAAAAGTTCAGAATGTTCTGTCTCCCTTTACTTTAGGAAATTTGAACAAGTTCCTCCACTATGTTTTATGATGGGACAATCTGTGCATGTTAAGCTTTGCTTTTTGTCTTGCTAAGATATATTTCTGTTTTGCAGAGAACTAGAGAAGTTGTAAACACTGATTTTATTTCTAATACAAGAGTCCAGACAATCTCCAAACATTTACAAAAGCAAGAAAAAACTGGTATGTATGAGTTTCCCTCTGTATTTAGCATAAAAATGGCTGTTCAGCCAGGGTTCACCTAGCCCATTATGTCTTTGAGTGGCCAAAAGCAGATAGCTACGAAAGACTGTAAGAACAGTAACAAAATACACCCCTCAAATGCTGTCAGAACTTTTAACTGTCACTTTTGGTGACTTCCTGAGCCACAGGTGACCTCTGTGAGCCTGGTGCTGGTTTGGTTGTTTGGGGTTTTTTTGCATTGAACAGAACTAGATGTTACTTATTGTCACTTTGATTTGTGGAAGCCAATACTGACTGAAGATACTGGTGGCATGCATTCAGATGTGGTGATCCCTTTGTTTCTTCCTTGTGATGATTATCACAAAACCAGAAAAGTTGTCTGTCTTTGTGAGATGTGATGGTGATCCAGCTCTTAGAATGTCAGTCTGGCTTGCGTTACAGGTACTTGGCCCTGTAACCTGCACACAAACCTACATGGAAGAGATTTCGTGCAGTTGCAATAGCTAAATCAATGTTATGTCTTTCATCCAGAGTCACTTCTATACTTTTAATAATTCAGAAGAATAGTAGTCATTACATATGATGATACATGCGTAAGGATGTAATGGTAAGGTTGCTGCTGGAGCTATGTGTGTATTCTGTGATGGCTGGATAGATGTTTTACTACTGTGGCCACTTTCCAAAAGCAAAAATGCATTACAATGCTAAATGAAGCATGGGGTTGGTTATCTTTGATACACTGACCTATCTTTGCTCTACTGCGGCGGCAGTGGATTACTGCATTCCTTTGAAAAGAACAATTGTGGGGAAGTGCAGGGAGGAGTGACAAGGGGAACAACCTCAACACCTCCACTTGTCTTTACCTTGTGTTGCTCATAAAGTCTGAGCTGTATACCACTCCATGCTTTTTACTTCTCCTGTTAGCAAAGACTTTATACATCTTCTTCATTAGCCAGGCTTCTTAAGAAATAAATCCTTAGCTTCATACAGTCCCTTCTGTGAGTGCAGTTGCATTATACTATGGCAGCTTATTTTCATGCATTCATAGGAGTAAGCTGCATCTGTGGTTAACAGTTAAAGCCAACATCATTAAAGCAGGGCAGAAGCTTTGGGCAGATAACTTCTAAGATGGTGAGATGCAAGGTGTGATTGGAAGGAAAAATAGTGAAGAACAGGTTTGGGGGGAATGAAAAGGAAGTTAGAGAAGTGCAGAGAAAATTTCTAAGACCAAAAGCCTGTAGAAAAGGAGTTGTAAATGTAGAGAGGTAAGAGTGAAAAGTAAATGTAACAGAGTTTGAGGGAATAATTAATAGATTGGAGGAGGCCAGTTCCTTAGGAAATCCACATTGTGCTGAGATTTGCTAGAAGCTCTGAATAGCTGAGAAAGTTTCTTTCATTTAAATGTGTATGATTCTGTGGGAGACAATGGTGAAGCATGTGGTGATATTGGTTGGTTTTTGCCTGACTCACTACCATAATGTGTTCCAATTTTCTGTACTGGGGATGGGAAAGAAATGATCGTATTTCATTCTTTAATGACAAGTTCTCAGTTATTTTAAAACTGGTCCCTTAACAACTCTCCACTCGATTACAAATGCCACACTAGAAATTATAGTGAAATATATTGTTATTGGGAAATGTGTGGAGAAAAGTGCTTGTTCAGTAGCTTTTCTTCTTGATTAACACTGTGAATAAATGGAAGTTAATGGAGTATTCAGTGTAGCTGGTCTGTGCTCTAGGATCTTAAATTATTTAATGGAGAGACATTTCTCTGTCCTGATACCAACAGAACAGAATATTAAGTGGAAACAGAATATTAAGTGTGTATAAGGTTAAAAAAACCCCAACAAAACAGTGCAAACAAAAAAAACGCATACTTTTTTTTCTTTTTACTTAGACAGAGACTGTGAATGGTATGTTTGTGAAGGCTTTCAGTTTATACTCAAGAAACAAGCTGAAGCTTTAGAAGCGTTAGGAGTATGTCCACAAATGAAGGTATGTAGATATCGGTGTGAGTTGTACACACTGTGTGTGTGTTACAGGAGGTGTTATTTAAAAGACTGTCATTTTTAAAGTGAATCAAATAACTCCCTGTCTAAAAACATTGAGCATATGAAAACAAACTTAGTTTCTCTGGTAATTTTAAAACATAGTTTATAAATCACAGTTAATAAAATTAGATCTGGAACATTTTTCAGATTCCTTAGTTAGAAATTACGCTCTGTTCTCTCAGCAATTAATTATCTTGTAAACTTTGTGCTAATCACTATCCATTTGTATTTACCAGGATGAAATTCTGTGCAATTTTTGGAGGCATTACCTTCAGAAGAGCAAACAAGCATATTGCAACAGACCAGCTGGGGAAGCTGTCAGAGCATTATCAGTAAGTGAAAAGCTCAAATCCCATGAGATGTTTGGTATCTTTTTAAAAAGCAACAACGGAAACCTTCTCTTCGGTGTGAAGGATATCTTCTAAACATTTTTCCACGTATCCATTTAGTTGTTGGGGTTTTTTTTTCTTGTTTCCAGAGACAAATACATTTCAGAGTATGGAAAACTGCTTATTTAAAAATATTACTTTGTCTTGGCATTATCTATGTAGTAGACAATGCCATAATCTATGTCAGTAGATAGAGCAGAAATTGCAATACAAAATGCATAATCAGCTACCATCATTTCCTGCCTGCTCTCTTGAAGTTATTTGTTTCATCAGGCTTTGATTTTTATGTATTACCAACTTTCTGGTCATTGTAGCAGATTGAAATGTAATGTAATCATTAAAAGAGAAGTCTTTTTACCTTGAGAAATAATTTAAAAATACTTTTTCTCAGGGTTTCTTTACATACTGGTGATTCATAGAGAAAGTAAAAATGTGAACAGTTTGGGTTTAGCCTTAATTTATTGTAGATCTTGCATCTATCATGCTTTATTTGGTTTCTTCAGACTGAAACAGTAACTAGCAGTAGATAATTCAATGTCTTATTTTCAAAAAAACAGGTATGTGATAGCAGTACTGATGTGGACAGTGAACCAGAGAGACGTAGCCTTCTTCAATTCTTGTCTCTCTCTGAAAGTGAGGGGGATCTACAGACTGATTGCAGCTTTGCCTCATCAACTAGCAAGGTCTCAGGTAGGAGCAATGAACTGAAGTATCTGGAAACCATTTTTGTATATTTTTTAAACATAAACAAATATATATAAAGTGTATTCATGTACAATGAATTGGAGGAACTGGTTGGAAAGTGTTAAGTTTTCAGTCCTGTTTGCCAGCAGAGTACTTTGTATTCTACCAGAAATAGAAGACTTTCCCCTCCAGACCCTTCCCAAAGAGATGAAAATTGAACAGGACCTGGAAATACAATGGGAAATGCAGAAGGAAGTTCTATTTTATAACAAGTTTGCTCCATGCCTCCTGTTCGGAGTGGGAAAAAGTTGCTATTATATCTGAAAAGCTAGGTGTTCACAAAACATGGTAGCTTTAACGAATAAGCACTTGTTTAGCTAATGGCAGAGCTGTCAATCATGACTTTGATGTTAAAAAAATATGAGTTTGTTCTTTTATGGTTTGGAGGTGTTTTTTTCTATCCCACAGATCTAATTAGCTTTCTATTTTTTTTTCCCTTACAGTATATTTGGTACTTCTGTATCTTTTGTCTCTGCATTCTTTTTACTACTTTCCCTATAGCCCCTTCTGTAAAAAATCTTCTTTGAGCTTCTAGTTTCTACTTTTTGTTCACAATATCAACTTGAAAATACTTAAAATGTTTAGCATTCTGTAACTAAAATGTTACAGAAAATCAGTGTTTGGTGCTACTGAGCAAGTGTGATACCAGACAATGCTGCAATGTCTGATAGTGGAAATATATTTGAAGGCACATTTGAAAGCTTTTGCTTGCATTTTAAACTTATGATGTTTTTTCTATTTTGCTTTATTCTTTGCTTGCCTTTTTTGCCTGTTTCAGTGTTTCTTTTTCACTGTTAGGTACTGTCCTCTTTATATCCCATTTCAGTACTATGATATTGCCTGTCTGCCCTCAGAAGGATGCAATCTTGTTCTTTCATTGTTTTCTCTTTCTTTTGGAAAGTCCAGAGATGGTAATAAAATGAGAAACTTGATCTGCAGCAATTAAAAAAAAAAAAAAAAAAGAAATCTTTAAAAATCCAGAGAGGGGAAAAAGGTGCAAAAATGGTGACAAAATTTTTTGTGAATATAATGCAAGTACCTTTCATCCTTATATATTAAAATGACAAAATTTTCAGGTAAAGCATCGTTGTATGTTTGTGCATGTAGCAGATCTTGGGTGTTACACAAATATATATTACATGAAGGGGAAAGAATTGAGTGAAAAATTTCTAGTGAAAATCTTCCATTGAATTTTCTTCCCCTTTTTGGCGTCTAGAGGAACTCCTTTCTTCCTTGGAACCTGTGCCTTTTATAGGTAATGTTGCTTAGAGTTTTAGAACAGCTAGATAGCCTTAAGATAGGTGGTAACTTGGTCTGTTGTTTCAGAGATTTAATTCAACTTTCAGTAGTCAAACCAATTTCACTAGAAGCACTTGAAATGGCCTAAGAGTTCAGTGACACTGAAAGTACATTTTGGTGAAATCAAATAAATATAGGAATTGTTTTGTGTATTGAAATTTAACACAAGTAATAGTAGATGTGTTCTAGTCAATTATAAATTCTTGTGAAGATTCATAGGTTTCCTTTTCTGTGCCATTTTTACTGAGCTGTTACTGCTGCAGACTGGAAACCTGAACACCCTTTTTTTTCCCTAAGGGACTTGTCCAATGTGCAAGTTGTTTGGGGTTTTTTTGTTATTTTTGTGTAGGGATAATAGCAAATTCCACTGAGTACAGCAGTGAGATATTGCTAGAGAAGCCTATTAAACGCTTAAATTATTGTATGTGTGTAATTGTCTGTTGTCATGCCTTGCATAAGATGGAAGAAATAAAAGGAAATCGTGTGCCATTATTAAGGCCACAAATATAATGAGGATTATTTTAAATTGAGTTCAATGTGAAATTAATAACGAAGCTTCAGTTGTGAAGCTGCCTTTGAGCAAAAGTATCCATGTAAAAGGTGAAACTGTTGACTGAAGGGATTACCTGGTGTTCCTGCTTTTGTTCTCCGCACCTATACACCACAGACCTCCTAGGGTGCTGTCATCTAGACCTTGTCCTGGTCTGTACGAGGGGCATGTGTGAGGTCTGTACGAGGGGTCTGTTTGAGCCGGTTCTTTTGACCGGTTGCTGTGTCCCTAGTGCTGCTGGCCACCGTTTCAGAAGCCGGTAGGTGGCATCAAAGAACAGTTCTGGCTCAGGAACACGCTCTTGGCAGCATCTGTCTTCATATTGCGTGTCAGTGGGCGCTGGACCTCTACCGCTGACCGCTGTCACCTCACAGGCTTGGCTGTGACCTACCGGCATAACCATGGAGCTGCCAAGCTCTCTGAAGTTTTAAACTGGGATTTGCAGGCTCCTTGCCATGGCCCTGCAGCTCCCAGCTGGGGAGCTGTGGATCCAGCCCTCACCGTTCCCGTCCGAACAGGTCAACAGTCTGTGGGGAAACAGTGAGAAAATCTCTACAGAATGGATGCTAGTATTTGTGCTTTAAATACAAAACATTTTCATTCGTCCTAGCTGTGTCATGATGTAGGGAAGAGAGGCTTTTCTTTTTCTCTTCCTCCTTCCCTGGACTCACGGGTTTCACTGCTGAAAAGGTTCCTAACTTGTAAATCACTCCCCTAAATTAAATTTCTCGTTGCTGCTTCTCTTAGTTTTCAGTGATTCACCTCAGTAAGGAAGTAAGGTTTAGTTGGTGGGGTTTTTTTCCCACCTTCTTTACAAATTGCTATATTTTTGTTCTAAAGGTATTTTCTTTTTCATTGAACATAGAAAGGTTGTTTTAAAAGAATACTTATGTTTACACTGTTAGAGATTACATGGCAGATGGTTGCATACCTTAACCTCAGTAAAAATTCTTCAGTATAAATCATGTTCTCATTAAAGTCCTGACAGTGAAGTCTAAAACTCTGTGTTTTAATCCCCACTGCAAGGCATTGTTTTAAGCACATAAAATTTTCCAGTTTCCCCCTGTTCCCGTATCTCTCAAATGAAAAATAGTATTTCCAGCTCATAAATACTATTAGTTATATGTTGTATAAGAGCTAATATCCTTCTAGAGCTCCAGGTTTAAGTGCAGTTTCCAACAAAAGGTCTCTTTTGATGGGTACTGGAGTGAGTTTTGTCTCTTCATATGATCCAGTGTCTTAGCCAAGTGAAGAAGCAGTTTATGAAACAGGTTGTCATCTCATATCACAGTAGATGAATAAATTGGAGTTCAGCTGTTTAGTAGAAAAGTACACAAACTACTGAACTACTCAGAGTAATGGTTTCAAAATGTTGCTAGTTGCTGAACAAGGATCCTTGTACGTTCCTTTATCTTGTTTTCTGTTTACCATGGCTTATGTGTATATCATGTTGTTTACTATTTTTCTTTTCTGTTTCTAACATAAACCCAAGGAGGCACCTCTGTGCACTCTGGATCGGTAGATGGTAGCTTGTATTTAATGAAGAACCAAAAGGAGAAACTGAGGATGACAATGCCAATGACCCTTTCGTTTTGTTACATGGCATTACTCTGGATGAGAGAACCAATGACATTATCTGATCTCTTAAGGTATGAATAGTCTCTAGTGAAATAATTGTTGCTTTTAAAAATAATACATTTTTAAAAAATAGATCTGTACTATTACACTCTTAGGAATTTGCTCAGAAATAGTGAGAAGTTCTCTCTATTTAGTTGTCTTTTGTTTGACATAAAAATTTGTGCTGCTGCTTTCGGAGAATATTCTCCTGTGTTGCTTGCAATGAATCTCAAAGACCTGTAAGGGAGAAGGTTTTGGAGCTAAAGAAGTTTTTATCATTCTTCAGAATTTCTTAAGATTCACTGGAGGTGTGTGTGGTCACACTTCTGCTATTTTCGCTGTTGTCAGCATGCCAGGATTAAATGATCATTATCCTGAGCTCTGATAATTACAGATATATAGATACGAAGGCAGAAAAAAAGTTCCTGAATTAATTTCTGTGCCCAGGTTGTTTTTTGTTTTCCTTATCTTTGTAATTATCAGAGTTCAGAATAGAAGAGCTTTCAATGTAGTACAGATAAAATGTGTTCTAGTAGTAGAGGCTGATGCAAAGTGGAGACCATCAAACTATTGCTGACAATGCAGTTCCCTTCTCCCCTCTCCAAGGCTACGAACACGTTCCTTATTTACTTCCAAGCCTGTCAGTGTTTAAGAGGCACTGCCCTTAACAACACGATTTAACTTTTGGTCAGCCCTGAACTGGTCAGGCAGTTGGACTAGGTGGTCATTGTAGGTCCCTGAAATATTCTATTCTACTTAAGGAATGAAAAATAATTCAACTTTTCTTGTTAGCAATAAATACTTTAAATCAGACACAAATAGTTTAAATTCAGGAATTCAGAGATCTTCCTTGGAAGACTTTTTGTATGCTGGTATTCCTTTTTAACAAGTGTTGAAATACTGAGTATTTCTAAAAAGATGGGGAAAAATGTTACTTTACCAAAATTTAAGGAACAGAAAGACTCAAGTAACTGTATGT
>NW_010325865.1:0-252 GCF_000700745.2 Antrostomus carolinensis | reverse complement strand
CCGCCTGCTTACATCACAGGCTAAGTGCTATTGGCTACTAGGAGAGAGAGGGGGGTGTCTTACCTTTCCGTACAGCGCGATATCTTCCGGTCGCCAGACCCTATCTTACTAGACTCAAGTAACTGTATGTTAGCAATTCAAGTTGCAAACTCAGACAAAATAAAGGAAAAACTGATTAAAAAATCAGTTGATTTTGAATTAGATTAGAATTGAATTTGAATCTAACTTTAGATTTAGTTATTTAATTTTTAT
>NW_010325864.1:23061-58282 GCF_000700745.2 Antrostomus carolinensis | reverse complement strand
CTGGCCCCGCGGTAGCTGCGCCCTCACCGTGCCTTGAACCCGGGGGCAGCGGGCGCCGGGGGCTGTCCCGCCGCCTCCCCTGGCAAGGCACGGGCAGACAGAGTCCGCTTCTAATGAGGAACGGACGGGAGAACCCACCGGCCGCAGAACGCTGCCGGGCCGCCCGCTTCAGCCAGCCTGTCAGACGGGCGAGTTTTAACTGAAAATGTCACTGTGCGCCCGCTCTGCCAAAAAATAGGATCCCAGGATAAACCGCAGGTCTGGAAAGGAAAGAGCCTTTCTCACGGAAAACCCAACGTACTTAAAGGTCCGTGTGGTATTTTGTGGTCTCACAGCCTGGGGTGTTTTGCAACTTTACTGCACAAATATTTGCTGCATGTTTTTAAGGCTTTGCTACATCTGTTCCTTCCTCATTTTCCTCCTTCTGGCCGATAACTTAGTTTTTTGTTTCTCACCGCTAGAGAAATGTCAAATAACACATGCTGACTTACTTGATTCATTGCCAATATTTATTTCAAATTGATAGACCGCAGTGAAAAGTCACTGCAATATTAACAGCTGTAATGGTATGAAGAAATTCATCACTGGGAAAACAGACTAGCAGAAGAGTCAAACCATAAAATAAATCAACAAGCTAGTACTGCTCATCCTGACTCAGAAAGCATGTGTGGATATATTCTGAAACATTTGATCTTCCAAATTTTTTGCAAGAATTTTAAGTGAAGTTTCACTAAGGCTGGAATTGTCACCGTCAGTATTATTTGTTGGTACACAGTTTGTTTTCTTGATACACAGAGTGGTACCAGGTATATAATCATATGCCAAATATTTTTAGCATATGCTTCTGGACTTTTACCTAACTTCCCCCTCCTTTTTTTTCCCCCGTTCACAAGCACAAAAGTGAAGACTGAGAAGAAAAGTCTGTCTTAAAAAGAGCTAAATACAATTTGCACACTTAGAGATCTAAACCAATTTCAGACTGATTTTCTTAACTCACGTTTTCTTGGGGAAGGAGACAAATTTACTTTGTGCCAAAGATGTTTGTGCTTTCCTCCACCACCACTTTATATGCATTAACATTAAAGGCCCCGTCTTCAGAGAAGAGGTCTTTTCTGTGGAGCCCACCTGCATTTATTACTAAGCCCCACAAGCGATCTTGCCTTATAGGGCCAGAGAGACCATTGGTAGCACTTCCAAAACTGGAAATTAAACCTAGCTCCATCATAGGCATTCCACACTACCACTCCTATTCCATGGGACTGATGTGTTTTATTTGTGAATACGTAATTTCCCGAGCAGATAATTTATTGCTGAGGTTAGACTAAATGTCCCTAACGATCCTTTTCGGCCTTGGAGTCTCTGTGTTTGTGACTTTCACCTCTCGTTGACCTTTAACTTTTCCATAATTTTTGTTTATTTTTGCAAATACCAGTATGAATACTGATTTCAGTCAGACAGATCTAGACTCCTGGATATGTTGTTTATCTAGCTATTTTAGTATTTTCTTTTTTTAGATGATCACGTGTGAAAAGACAGGCACATAAATTCTGCAAAACTATAAAATGAATACTATGGCAGACTGTGTGATGGACTTTAAAAACAGCCTTTTAAAGTATTAAAAGTTACTTTAAGAGTATGTGGATTAGAAGATAGCTGGTAAGAAAAGCTGAAGAAAGAAAATTCTGTCTCTTTCTCTTTCTTTTAATTCTTTTTCTTTTTAATACTGTTACAGTTCCTGGGCAATCGTTGCAGTTGGATTGCTGGTTCTGGGTTTTATTGCTCTGTTGGCTCGTGTTCTTGTCAAAAGAAAACCACCAAAAGACCCGCTGTTTTATGGTATGTCTTGGTAACAATGAAGCTAAATTCACAAAGTGTTAATTTATATAAATGATAATATGTCATGGTTATTTCAGATTGATCATTTAAAGCATGGCTTCAGAACCCAGTCTGATAAAGTGCTAAGGATCCAAGAAAGAAAGATTGAGGGAAAAGGAGGAGAAATAATGCTTCTTTTGAACCTTTTTGTTCTTTCCAAATAGGAGATCCGACTTAGGGAAAAGCCAGACCTCCTGTTTGAAAAGAATAACACTTGAGTTGGGCTGTGAAGGTGTTTGAAATCTGGTCATACCTGCTCTGTTAAGAACCTCCTTGTAGCAGGACCACAGTAGATCTCTCACACATATCTCATCCTGAGTGGACTCATTTAGGATTTTTGGATCTTTGGATCAATGGCCTCCATGGCTTGGTTCTTCCTGTAACTTAATTCCTTAATTCTCCCATGTTTAGTAGGCTTCTGTGTTAATTCACCTTTGTGATATACAAGAAAGCTCAGACCAACCCAACTCCTCACTCAGGCTGTCTGCAGGCTTCGGCAGACATTTCTATATTGATACTTTGCCATAAAAGAATAGGGGTACTGATTACCTTTTAAAAAGAAATCTTGGATCTAGATTACCTTGTAGCAAAAACGTAGAAGAAAAAACACTGCTGGGTTCTTTTTATGTTTTACAAAATGGGCCCACAGGTAAGGCACGGTACAGACCACCTGTATTTGCCCTGTCTTCCTCCTCATTACAACTCCTAGGCGTCTGTCCCCAGCGTTCTGTGTGAGGCCAGGAACAATCAGTTCAGGAAATAAATAACATAAACCTACCACAAATAAATTTCCTGTCTCAAAGGAGGGACTTGCTAGCCTGCCAGAGAGGTCTCTTATGGACTGCTGTGGCTAATGCAGTTCACCTTGCTCACCTCCAAAAATGGCAAGTCACATTTCCCTCTCCACTGCCTTTTTGTTGTCCTTTCTCCTTTGCAAGACATGACTACAGTCAAGTTTGTCTACTTTGGGTGACCAAGATTTTTGAAAGGCTACCTAGTCCTTTCTGCAGACACTGATTTTCCATGTAGGCTGTGCATACAGCTCTACAGAATTTCATATTCCAAAGAACTTTGTTGACTAACCACTAATTAAAAAATACTAATCTATGTGGGAAAGTCTAATATTGTATGCTGTATATCCGTGACCTCAGAGTAGATGCATCTAGTTCAATAGATGGCTGCCTGGCTGAATTTGTTGGACTGTGAAGTCATGGTGTGATTCCAAGTCTTTTATACATTTATTAATTTTTTTCCCTTTATCTTATTACAGTTTATGCTGTATTTGCCTTTACCAGTGTAGTGAATCTAATAATTGGACTGGAACAGGATGGAATTATTGATGGATTCATGACTCATTACTTGAGAGAGGTAAACAATTGTTTGGCTTACAAATGTAAACAAAATCTTTAGTATGAATAGTCTGTTGTAGTATTTGTCACAGAAAAAACAGCCACTAACATGTTCAAAAGGGTCGTCCTGGATTTGGTCATTGACCTGTTTCATTGTTCTTATGGACAAAACCTTCATTGACATGAAATCACTGATTCATTTGGAAAAAATAACATACCTTTCAAACTCCAGTGTTATTTCATTCAGTTGAAGTAACGCTGTTCTGTATTAACTGCTGTGGGAGTTGAGTAGACTGTGCATGTTTGCAGCAAGCCATAGATACTCAGCACTCGGAAGTGGATGAGTACTGCAGTACCTAAACGTGTTACCAAGAAGGAAACAAAATTGCTGCTTTATTTTTGCCTAATCACTTTACTAAAAGGAATTAAAGTAGAGTTAAAAAATGCTGATGCCAGATACCTAGTCAGCAGAATCTGTTGGCTGCTGAATATCAACATCCACCAAAAATAGCTCAGTAAGAGCTTCATGTGAAAGTCACCAAAGTCATTGAAAAGATTCCATGAACTTTAGTGTGAAATGAGTTGGACCTTTGATATATATTGGTGTAGAAGGTACCCATATGACAATGACAATACCTTGTCATTGATATATTCAATACCGTTGTAGATCTCTAGGTTGCTAAATATATCTTTATTTGTTCCATGTTAAATGTATCTTTATTTTGTAGTTTTTATCACTAAAATATGGAAAAGTATTTCCATAACATAGCAGAACAATGCTGACAATTATACATAGGAGTTTTCCCTTTCATTTTGCTCCCAATTTTGCAGCTGTAGAACTGATTTAATTATACCTGATCCTACTTAAACCAGGTTTGTGCTTGGAAGCGTGCACTGTCAGTCAAAAACTGTACCCCTGGATTGAAAGAACATCAGTTACTTTTCTGAAATTGTTTCCTGCTATTCTTTATTAATTATTTGTTATTCTTCCTCTAATCACTGTATCTTTTTAAAAATAAATGTTCCTTAGGGTGAACCCTATCTGAACACTGCGTATGGCCATGTGATCTGCTATTGGGATGGCTCCGTTCATTACCTGATGTATCTGTTGATGGTGGCAGCTATTGCATGGGAGTAAGTAATTCTGATGGGTGTACTGCTTGCTTGCATTCTCATATGACCTACAAAGGGATTGCTTCTCTCTGCAGTATCTAGGTTTTTCTTTCAGGACTGTTTGATGTCTTAGGTATTGTCAGTATTAACATTTTGTTACTTTTGGGAATTGAAACCTCACCAAGTTACCCTTTCAGCTGAATAAGAGCAGCAAATCCACTGAGTTGCAGTCTCTTCTTCACTCTGCAGCAGAGAGCACAGCCCCTCTGAATGCTTTGTGTTAGGTAAAAGGGAAGCTTAAAGAGGATGCACCTTAAAACCATTTATGTAAAAACTTTTTTTTTTTAAATAACATTTATCATAAGAATAATGTCTTGCTTAGCATGATGATGACGTTCTCTCAGCCATTTTAGAGAAACATAATGGCAAATAACTAAGTAGGCACAAATCCTGCACTGTTCATGTGATAACCTTCTAGCACATGAATGTAGGATTTCTCCATATGCCCTCCTCAGAGGCAAGAATTCACTGGTGAATTGTGGTATAGATTTTAAAACTTTTACTTACTAAGATACAACCATGGCAATCAGTATAATATCTGAGGGTGATTTGGGGTAGGGGATTTTTAGAGATGGTGCAGTAATTGTCTTGTTGTCTTTTTTTAAACAGACAAAGCTATAGAACAATTGGCCTCTACTGGCTAGGTTCCATTATCATGAGCATCATTGTCTTTATGCCTGGAAACATTGTGGGTAAGGACATAATTTATATGATTAACTTTTTCCTGTGAAATGTTTTCTAAATTCAGCATGAGGCTATCAGTATTTTATACAGCAATATTGGTTCCTTTCTATAATAATATGAAAGAGGAATTTGAGGAGTACCAGTACAGAGATGCAAGATATTTAAAAACTTAAATATGAAGTGGGGAGGATGGAAAAAAAAAAAACCCAAACCTTTCAATTTACATTGTTCTCAAAGGAAAAAAAAAATTGTATTTTGTTATACCCATAAGGCTTTAATCCAAACCAGGTTTAATTTAAGCAATGAGACGGTAACTGTCTCTTAGTACCACAAAAAATATAAATCTTATTTTGCATAAAATTCACAATTTACTTAATAGTCTGACTTTCAAGCAGCTTACAAGAGGCATCTAAATCACTTTTAAAAGTGAAATCTGGAAGTTACTCTATTTTCAAAATAAATGTAACATTCCTAGATTTCTGACATAAATCAGTGCATAGCTGTGCTGCTAGCAGTTGGGAATGGGAATAAAAAATTTGACGTCATTATTACTGACAGGTGGTCCTTTAAGGGTGCCACCTCCCCCCCCACCCCCATTAAAGATTTCCTTTTTAGCAAAGCTTCAATTGATGCAAAGTTGATAAGTGTTCAACTGAGAAAAATGTTCAGGTGTCCAAATCCTGCAGACAGCTTTAGCAAAGCTCACTATGGCCCCACTTCTTGTGACAGAGGAGGGATGTTCATGGTGCAGCCTGAGGCCAGTCCAGTTCCCTTCTTTGCAGATACACACATGTGCCACAGAGAAGACAGTCAGCAGATTTAATGCCACAATATCTCTTCCTCTTTCCTTTAGGGAAGGCCGAGAAACTTATTCTCAAGAGCATGCCTTCTGCCTTCCTTTCTGACAGAGAGCAGCCAGTGTAAAAGAGTTTTTCCTGATATACCTGGGCTGCAGATAACTCTCTGACTATATGTTTTCTCCTTACATATTTGTACAGGCCTGTAGGAGAAATCAGGACTTTGGAAAACAAATGCTATATTAGATCTTAAAAAATGGATAAATTAAAATTTTCTATTTTTAAAAGAAGGATTTCTCTATTGGAAGCAGGTTCCATTAAGAGATGTCAAAGATGTCCCATCCTATAGGATTACCTACTGCAGAGCAACAGGGGTGGTTTCCTGTCCCCTCAAAAACCCCCTGATTTCTGAAATGGCTTCCTGTCCAAGCGGCTCTCTGTCACCTCTGACTCCATCACTATTGAGCACATTATTTTCAACAAGATTTGTGTGTTACTTTAACAGCAATTTCTGATGTTTTATATTTACATTACCATAGGTTTGATATTACATAGGATATTTTTTAACCCTTCTGCAACACAGCTTACAAATTCTCATACATCTTACAATTATTTTTTTAACAGGCAAATACGGAACAAAAGTGTGTCCTGCTTTTTTCTTGAGTGTACCATATATTTGCCTTCCCATATGGGCTGGGTTCCGAATTTATAACCAACCTTCGGTGACTCGTGACGCTCCAGTCAAGGTAATATAATTGTATGTGAGTGGTGGATACTGTTAGGAAAACTGATATATGCTTGCTGTTTCTACTGAGTTTTATAGGTCCCTTGGTGACCGTGGAATGTACTGTAACTATTCACTGTTATGACAATTGCTGCCAGCCTGTGTAGATGCTGTAAAAATATCTATATTGCAGGACCATTTCATTATGGTGGGTTAAAGAAAAAGCAAAAGAACCTCTTGTATAAAGAACTCATTTTTAGGTGTAATTGTGTTACTACCCTCTATCTATTCAGTTTCTGACTGTTTAAATTTCTTAGCTGATGAAAATATTGACATATACCAGCTTCATAAAGCAATACAAAATCCTTATAGAAGCTCCACAGTATTCTTCTGCAGATGACTTACAGATTTCATGTAATTTAATAATTTTTTTGTATGTGCATACTGCAATATTAGACTTTACAGGTAAGACATTGTACACTAATTGATATGAAAATTATTTACACACTTTTTACTTAATAAAAAAAAATCTATAAAAATGTTTACTTAAAAGTCCTTAGACCTTTGAGTTTAATAGCTGGGCTGTAATAAGATTAACTGAGCAATCAAAAAATGCAATAATAGTTTATGCATTGTTTTATATTAAAGAAAATGCCTGCAGTACAAAGCACAGAAGAGATCTTTAACTCTGTTGCTATAAGCAAGCCAGTTTATTGCCACAGCACACCATATCAGTTGTAATATAATCAGTTAATATTTTTGCATCACAAGAGCTCCTGAGTCAGTCAGGTTCATTCTGTAACTGAAAACATAGACGCAGATGAAGGAGTTAAGTTCCTATTCCATAACTCGTGGGCAGTGTGCAAGGGGAGTAGCCAATGGCAAAGAGTAACAGCAGATGATGCACTGACGGATTTTCCCAGAAATGTGTGAAAAGGAACATTCAGCCAGCCATTCACGATTCTTCAGTAGGAAAGAGAGGTATAGACAGATGTTTGTATCTCCTGAAGTTTGAGGAAACACTATAGAATCACCATTTTTAGGCCAAGTCCCTATGAGAGGCAAATTGGGGGAGACTTCTGGTGCCAAACCCTCTTCTGCCCTCCTGCACAGGCTTATAAGAAACCACTATCCCATCCCAAAGCAATTGGAGCTGATTTACTTAAAGGCATCAGTAATTCTGGCCAGAAACACATTCTTTAGAGTCATGAGGGTAGAGAAGTTAAATGTAGTTAAAGGTAGTGATGGCGATTTTTGCTATGTGTATTAGTGAGAACATCCTTTGCCTGGAGGATGAAGGTCTCAGTTTGTTTTTCTGTTACTGAGAACACCCCAGAAATTGCTGTTATACTCGATGGACTGCTTAGTTGCTGAAATACAGCCATGTCTCCCATGCTTATCAGGAGCTAAACTGCTTACTTATGTTCAATATTTTACTCTGCTATATATTCCAGAGAAACTCAGTTTTTAAATTTTATTTCAAAACCAGAGTGCATAAGATGATTATTTGAAAATTTAACATTGCACTTCTTACTGAATCCTTTCTTGTAAACCTAAACTTCCTTGTTCAGAAGGTCATAGAAAAAGCCTTGATTCCTTTCACTGGGGCCTCCTACCCTTCCTAAGGAATTTCTTTTTCAGAAGTAATATTTTATATTCACAGCTAATTTATGCTTCATATCAGAGCATAAATACCTGGGTTAAATATCTGTACACTTTAAAATGCCTTTAAATCTTAACATGACTACTCCTGAATTTTTCTTATTTTTTTTATACAACTCTCAGTCCTAAATTAATTATTGTTTCCAGGAAATAATTATGTGTAATGCTACTAATCAGTTAGCTAATTATTGTAAGTCCTGAAAATATTTAGTTCTCTTTCAACAGATCACTTGCAATTAGCTGTAAAGTTATACATTTTTAGCTATCATTATTCAGAGTTGATATTAAAAGATTTAGGAAGAAAATGTAATAATGCTTTTAAACATGAGAGTGCAAGTATATTGAAAAATACTCACATGAAAGCAACGGAGGCAAGGTATAGTCTGTTGGCCAAGGTATTCATTGCTATATAATTATAAACCAGTTAGTTAAAAAAAAAAAATTAAAAATCACTGCATGTCCAGAGATGATGTAATCAAGTTTTGGGTGTTTTCTGACAGAGGTGGGTGCATGGGAGAGGAAAGGAGTTACGCCCTCACTTAGAATCAGACCAAGCTGTGCTGCAGTATTTACAAAGCCCAGTAGATTTATCTACAAGCGTATCAGCTCAGAAAGGTTTAATGTAGTTTAAAATTAATTAACAGAATGAATACACATAAATGCAAATTTGCACATGAATTCTGAAGGGACTGACTTCTCTGGACAGCACACAAGATTATCCCGATTCCTTAAAACTGATCATGTTTTATGAAGTTATGGAAAATAGCTTTTTCCTGGAAGTGAGAGCTATCACAAAGCGTGCCTGCACACTTCCTTGCTACACAAAAGAAACAGCAGGGTTGGCGAGATCCGTGCAGAGTTCAGTGTTGTTTGCAATAAATGGGGAAGCTGTGGCAGGCCACCTCTACTTGGCCAGTGTACTTGACACGTCATTCATGTCAGCATGCATTGATGTGACTTTGCTGTGTAAAAGAAGGGTAAGGCAAAATTACTACGCAGCGAGGTCTGTCAGCAAAGCACGTACTGCCTTTCAAATTCTTCCTTCTGCTTTTTTCAAGCTTCTCATTTTCATTTTGTTTGCATAAATGTATGTCTAGAGAAAAAAAGCGAATTTTCTGTACCTTAGCAATTTCACAAACTCATACTGCACCAAAGGTTGTTTCCACTAATACTAGCCTGTCTCCAAAACCTCTAAGTACAAAGTTCTATTGTAGTTTTGTGATCGCAGTAAATATGCACATTCATTTAATATACCTTTTGAAAGGAGGAATGATACATATGTATAAGCTTCATACTTAGACAAAAGTGGAAAGAAAATATATCAACCTTCAAACTTTCCATTATCCTTAGGTAGTCTACATCTGAAAGTGACTTGCAACTCAGCAGCCATGGGAGGCCTTTGTCTTTCATAGGAACAAATATTAGAATATAGATATTCTTTGCAGGTAATATTATGACTATTCCTATACTAGTACTTCAGATAATGTGAAGTGACACCATACTGCCAAAGCAGACCTGCTATTTGTGTTTGGAAAATAAGGAAACAAAGGTGGCACTTTTTTTTTTTCTGAAAAAGAATCTTTAAAAGAAAAAATAAATAGTTTTATGAAAGGGATGGCCTATGTGCTTAAAATGGCCTTATTTTTGTTAAAGTAGAATTTGGACCTTGCAGTTCTTACTCAGGAATTGTGCTTGTAAGATCAGTTCTCCTGTTTCAATAACTTTATTGTGAGTATCTTGATCCTGAGTGCTTTTAACTGTGCCTCTACATCCTAATTATTGTTTTGTGCTTTGGAGACAATTCCACAAGTGTATAAAAGGAAGGAAATCAGGTTTTTCTTTTGCTGTCTGCATGCCAACACATGGCTAATAAAAAGGAAGGGGAAATGAGTAACATATAAACGGGGAAGTTTTCCCTCTGAACTACAGACCGATACTCTGATGTGCTTATAACTTTGTCTGTGACTACACAATGCTGAAAGTCTACCTCAAATTATTCCTGTGGGTCTTGTAAGCTTTACCATGTTGGCAAAGCGATGACTTTGGTTCCTCCAAGTCATCTTCCACCATCCATCGTAGATATTTATATGGCCTTTGCTACCATAGCATGTGAACCCTTCACATCTGCCCACACAATGCGGCCAGGGGATTCCTGTTCCGAGGCTGAGGAAAGGAGGCACAGAACAGATCAAGATCCAGATGCTGAAAAGTGCTTCAGTGCCCATTAGGGGAATCCACAGCATACAGTAATAAAAGAACAAAAGGAGGATTTTCTACATGCTGCATACACATAACACATTTCATTCTCTATTTCTGCATTACATACTAAGATGTATTATTTGCTCACTGAACTCAGCAGAGAACTAAACTGGCCACATGAAAGCTTTTTATGCCACTGATACTCCATTAATTTGATTGTGTCACAGGCTGCTGAAAACCAGCATTCATTGTCAATAATGAGATGGACCTTCATTTTGCTGTCCTCCAAACAGTCCTTTTACAAATTGTATTCAATTCAAATGCAAATGTTTGAGACAAACCTCTGTTTCCAGAGCTTTTCTACATAGACATCCGGGAAAATTAATTCATTCCGATTAACAAAAGATGCAACATTGAAGAAGTTAGTTATGCTGCTTTAAAGCCTTATGTGATTTCAGAGTTAGTGTTCATTTGATTTTGGTTGCTTTGGAAGTAAGTTCATCTGCACTGAAATGGCTTTAGCTGGATCTGTCCATTTCTAGAGTTTGCTCAGATTAATCTTCCTCACTGCATCCTATAAAGTCTGAAGTCACCCTTTTAGATAGGGAAATCTTTCCATCTCTGAAATCAGTGGGTAGGTAGGTTAAGGTAACTGAGAACTCACTGCTTCTATCACAATGTATCACCAACTCACCCTTCTTGTAGTTACTGATCTGGAGTTAAGTGCATGTCATGTGGAACTGGGGTGTACTTACTGAACATGTTCTGTATTGCAGGTGGTTCAGGAAGTCCAGAAGAAAGGACTCTTAAGACGACCAATAGATTTAATGTTAGCTGCATACCTCATTCTAGCAACGGGGTTTTGCATATTTAGGGGCATGGTAAGTTGAAGATATTTTAATATTCTGGCCTCTAGTTTTCAGTCAAGCTTTAAAATTTGAAATCATTGTGTCTGTGTGAAAAAGTATGTCCATTTTGGTTAAGGGAAATGCTGTGACTTTCAGGGTTGGAATAGGTCTTAGATATCTAAAGGACAATTTGATTATTTATGATAAATAATAGTGCTTGGCTTCACCATTTTGCCCTGAGTGAAGTATACGTTCCAAAAAAAAGCAGGTACACAGTCACAAGAGTAAATAGCATCCCAAGTGCAGATCAACATGACCTAAAACTGTTTTCATTGGTTTGATATTACATTTATGTCCAAGAACATGGAGACAAACCAACTAAATTAAATATGTACTCATGGTTTTCTAAACAGGGATGCATAGTTAAAATTATATAGGAAACCAAGTTAATTTACACTACATGAGACAGAGAATATTTCCACCTGAAAAGAAAAAACAACCCAAACTTATTCACGTTACCTAAAAAAAACCACATGATGTTTCTACTCACCAAGAGCTGACTTTTTAAAAAAGTTTACTTGTTAAGCATAGTTTATTGAATTAAAATTTCTGAGGGAATGAATCAGTACTGAAAATAGAAAGTACTGCAAGTAGATAAATCCAGTAGTAGCTAAATCTAGTCCTTTGTCAGCTCTAAAGCATTTTCTGTCTTAGGGAGAAGGGAATTTGTATGTCATCCCTGACCAGACCTCAAATGTTTAGGTGTCTTAGACAGCCACCTGCTTGCTTGATTTGTAGATCTGATCCTGTCTAGAATAATTCAAGTAAGAGGTGACGATAAGTACCCAAGCAACATTTTATTTACCTAGCACAGATTGTCCTTTCGTAGTTCTGCTGCTCACATTACTCGTCATCTTCTGCTGTTTCTCTGAAAACTTACCTCAAAAATATTTTTTTTCTTCTAACTTGTCACAGATGGCTTTATTTCTTATAGATCATGCTACTTCAGAGCACCACTGAGGCAGGTTAATCATGTTTTACCTGTAATTTCAATGTGGGAAATGTTGATCTCACGCTCTAACATCTAACTTGGCTCTGCTACACCACTTCTTCATTTCTCAGAGGAATTTTTTGTTGATTTTGAGTGTAGTCAATTCCTTATTATTTCTTTTAGCAAAGAGGAACTGCTTACTGGCCTTATACATACAGAGATCAACTGCACATCTCTGTAAGATGAAGTAACCATGATTTTGTGAAAAAGCTAATAAAACTTAATCCACTGTAGTCCACTCAGACCTGCTTCTTGGATGCCCATGTTGGAAAAGAACAGGGAGTAATATCCATTGTTTGTAAATCTCTGCATTTCCCCATCAAAGTCACACAACAAATACACATGAAATTAAGTTGTGCAAAGCTTACTGTTCAGTTCTGCAGCTTAGGCATTAACCGTGCCTTGCCATAAAACACTTAGGAGTGACAGCTGTTGACAGAGATTGCTAGCTCATTTTAGAGTAGTATTTTTCTAGTAGTTTTAAGGGCTACTATGAAAAGGATCTACTTTTGCAACTGGGTCTCTCTTCATATTTATTGGGAACTTTGTTCTTTCTATAGGAATGTAAAATCCAATAATCTCTGCTTTGCTATTATTATTATTTTAATTAACACCTGTCTCTCTGCATTGTTCTCCACTGCTACCTTGCCACAATGCAACTCTTCTCTTGGACTATATTCATTGCTTGCTATCCTAAAATTGGGTGTTTAACCTGGTTTCCACTGTTTGAGCAATTTTCCATTGGAAAGTTCATTTGCTGGGATCAAAGTCTGTTTATCAGAGCAAATCAATACTTTTATTACAGCATAGCCAACTAACTGAATTCTCTTCCAGTCAAAATCTTTAAAGCAGGCTGTCAGCATTTCCTTGCAAACCCTCTGAGCAGGAGCTGAGAGGAGGCTGCATTTCAGCTTTTTAATTGGTGATCAAATGGATCACCTCTGCAATACATTTTGCCCAAGACTCAAGGGTAGCAGTGCTGCAGACCACTGGTGGATCTGCAGGGCTGGTAACTGGTGTCAGGTTCGCTCATTTCAGAACAAATTCTTTGTTCACGGGAAGTTTTAAAAATTCTTCTTAGATTGCTCTGGATTGCCCTGCGGATCTCTGCCGGCTATATATTCAACTTCACGAGCCTTATATAAAAGATCCTGCTGCCTATCCTAAGCTTCAGGTAAAGCATTGACTGTGGAGCATAGAGTGTTACGAAGTGATTTGTTAACTGGCACAAGCCATGGGTTTCACAGATGACAACATCAATAAGGGAAGTATTTGTTCATGGCAAGTTAAACAGTATTTTGTATTTTTTAACTAGAGCCATCACAGGCTACCAGCTCTTCGCTGTGATAATATTAACCTGGATTCAAATCAGTTACCTAGAGTTACACATCCTAATTACCAAGGCTTCTTTTAATATATCCCGGATAACATATCTGCATGTTTTTTATGATCATTCCCCTTTCTTAGAAGGGCAAAGTAGACAGACTTTCAGTCTGGAATAATGAAGCAAAAAGGAGTATAGTAGGACTAGATTCCTTAAGCTCATGTTATGCTTCTGTCACCAGTGACACACACTCCTTAAAACATGATTTTTTTATTTTATTTTATTTTTTTAAACACAAACCCTATTTACACCAGCACTGCCGAGGAGGGAAGGCTGTGCTTTAGTTTGTAGTATTTGCAAGGCTGCCATTCTTTTGCGACCCTGGCTGCTGCTTGGGGGCAGGGCCTGAAGCAGTAAGAGGATTCACAAGTGAGGCAGTGAGCAGAACCCAGATCTCTCTGCTGGACCTGGTCTTTCTGGGAAAGGGGTGGCTTGGGTGTATCTCACACCTCCCAGCTGAAAGTGCAGTGGAGCTTGAAAAATGGACACCCATGTTGGGTTGGACACTGAGTTAGGTCAAGCTGTGCTTATTGGCATGGTATCAAGATGGCAAGGGGTAGGAAAACATGTCCTGGGATGAGATGGCTGTGGATGGGGCAAAGAGACAACTGCCATCAATATTAGTGGAGGCCTTAGGGTAGCTGGATCCAGTCTGCAGCATCCAGGTGTGAAATTCTTTTCTCAGAGAAGTTAGAGGTGCAAAAAGGCCTGGGAATCATTGCTGCCAGGAGTGTAGTTTTGAGTAGTCTCAAGTCCTCAGTCAGCAGCTGGCTGATTTTTAAATACATCTCCCTCACACTGCAAAGCAACTAATATTTCTGTTTAAAATGCAGATGCTGGCATACATGTTCTACTCTGTGCCATACTATGTGATTGCTCTGTATGGCCTACTGGTGCCTGGTTGTTCCTGGATGCCCGATTTAACCCTTATACACGCTGGAGGACTAGCTCAGGTATTTCTTTGTAAAATGTTCACTCTTGAATTACAAGTTAATAAGTAGAGATCTATGGAAAAATTAAGGGCCTCGGGGCTTGATCTTTGCATGCAGGTTTTATGCCATTGTAACTCAGATCACCTTTAATTTCTGTAAAAAACTAATTTAAGAGAGTGGAGAATCAAATCTAGTATTTGCCTCTAATGACTGCATTTTTGCTTCAGCAGACTTCTCTCTTTCTGCTGAATCTTTTTATTGGGCTCATTTAAACCTTAGTAAGCACCATACACTCTTTAGCTGAGACCAGGAAGGAAGCCTGTATTAAAGCTGTAACAGTTGACCATGTGAAAAAAAAAACAAAAAACAAACAAAACCCAACAAAACAGTAAGATACATTGTTTCCATAATATTTTTTTGGCCAACTAGGTTGCCTGAAAAGGATAAATGGAAAAAAGTATCTACTAGTCACACAAAATGAACAACATCAGTTGACAATGTTGATAAAACACTGGGAACCTCCTGAGCCACAAACCACAGTAACACTAAGACATGGCTTGTGTTGTCACAGGCAGACCAGTGATTATACTTTCTTAACCCATTCTGTTCTGATTCTCCTAAATAAACAACTGTAGTTAGCTACTAGATGGCACTGATGGTTATGAGAAGACTGGCCAAACCAAAAACTTCAAAAGGAACTAGTAAAAGACTTCTCATGACATATAGATGAGTGTTTCGCAACTGAGACAGTGACAATTGATTTGTACTCTACATAGGAAATGAAATGTGCTCTGAGCATCCAGACAGTGCAGAAAACATGCACATAATCCTGCAACAATAATGAGACCATAAGGACATGGTGATAAGCGTAGTTCAGGTACCACTGTTAGACAAACACAGACCACCACTTTGTTCCCCAGGCCAGAGACAGCAATCATGGATACAAACTACAACCCAGCTTAACTGCCCAGTAAGGACATGGGAGTGACAGTTTATTTTCTGTTTGTGAGCCATTATCACAGAGAATAGACTACTTTGTTTGTTTTTAAAACACACCAGTTTATAGAGAACCTTGAATCAAATTGTATCAAAACAGAATCTGGAAAACATATTAATGAGGAGGTTTAAATGCTCAGAAGTTATCATAAATATCATACAACTGTGTTTGGCCCAAATCTAATCTAAAAAAAGCACAAACTGGCTAAAGTAGGCAAGCCAGAGTCAGGAACCTCTCCCTACTGACAGATTACTCAGGTTTCAGGAATTCCTCAGTCAGTCAGGAAAGTAACTGCTCCTTCAAAGATTACTTAGCACAAGGAAAAGTAAACCAGAAGTCAGTGTGCTGGCTATCACAACCTTGCAAATTTATCAAGAAGCTCAGCTCCCCAGATTGGAGGTGATTTTTGTTTGGTTGGTTTCGGTTTGTTGGGGTTTTTTGTGTGTTTAAAATGGGACTGCCCGATAGCAAACTGGCCAAGGCTTTGAGGTTAACAGAGGCTATATGTTAAACAAATAAGGCTACCTTATAAGTTTACCTGCAGCATCTCACTTGGTTTATTTCTCAGCCAAGGTCTAGGGGCTTGACTCTCAAAACTCTCCACTTAAGAGAGGGTTCAGTAACAGAAAGCATCAAGGAATGGCTTATTTGCTGAGAGGATCTGATCATGGTGAGGTAACCCAACAGAGCCAAGGTTGCTCTCACTTGCCACAATGCCAGCCTACTGCATAACAGGCACAGAGACGTGCAGTAACTAACAGCTCTTGTTTTACTGCTTAAAATGATGGATTTGGTGCAAGCCTGGCTGCTACTTGAAGGAAGAACAGGACTGGGCTACTGGTGAGAGAGAGCGAGATCCACTTTTCAGACTCACCACCTGCACCAAGGGTGGTGGAGGGGAAGCAGAAGCAGAGTACAGTCATGGAAAGGAAACACATGAGATTAAAGGCATAACACAATTTCCACATTAGCAAATAAAATTGAAAAAAAAAAGTTACTTTAACAGGCCTAAATATCCTCCCTGTTAATGAAAGGAAAAGCAACGTGTTATATTGAAAAACAAGTCTAATAAACAGTAACTTCATTATACAGTGCTTCATTAGCTAGTAAAAATCTTCATGGGCTACAAATAGAACAAGATGTTTCTGCTTTTTCTCTTTATAATTCTAAAGCTCACTAATGTGCCACAACTCTTGTAAGAGACAAGACCACAAATAAGGCTTACATCTTCAAAGACGTCTAGGAGGCTCTGGGAATTCTGAGTCTCTCCGAAGCAGCCACTTACAGCTTTTTCTGGCATTTTTACTATGAACTTTATAAATAAAGTTATATATATATAAATTTACTGTCAACTTACTATGATGCACAGCTGGCCACTCTTGGAGACAGACAGGTCTGGCAATCCTCTGTAGAGAAGTAGGTAGCTTAGCATCTTGTTCACCCCCATGGAGGCTCTAAGGTTCTACCAGGAGGCTGTTAGTGTCTGGGTAAACATCAGACACCCCAAACCTCCTACCTGAAGCCTGATGGTGGCTGGCTCTCTGCTTGGGGAACTGCTACCTCAAATAGCAGAGGACTTTGCTGCTGAGCACTAACGTGCTGGCTGCCTGGGCTGAGATGGCTCCCGAGGCGAGGTAGCAGGGATCCAAGCAAGACCACCCAGGTGCCAAAAGCAGTTCCTGGCTGAGACAGGTGAGAACAAAGAGGCTGCAAAAGACAGAGTGAATTATGGGGCTGATATAAAAAGGCTGCTGATAGCGTGCCCCTGAACATCTGTTAACTGTGTAATAGCTATTTACAGAAACATGCTAAGTGGCACTCTGCTGAAGTGTGTTTGTATTTGATTTCTTTGATTACTCAGGTTTGCTAGATCAGCTCTCTCTGTTAAGTGGAGGTGGTTAGAATCACCTGAAAACTGATTTCCTTTTCTGTTTTCATGTTGGGTCTCAGCCTAACCTTTTGCTAGAGGGGTGTGGACTAAAACACCTGCACTGTATTTCATTTTCTACTTTACTAACTGTGAACAAAACTGTGTTTTTTGTGAGTCCAAAATAAGCCCTGCTGAAGCCAGAACAGAGGATGTGATTTGGCTGTAGGGTACTTCTCTGCGTTACTAAACTCCTGGTGTCCCTTACTCCTGCTCTGCATAAGATCAAACTGATGTTTATGTTCTGAGATCTCCTCCACTGCAAACTAACTAAATTTAAAAAAAAATGGACACACAATAGTTAATGTGAACAAGCTGTGGCTTGAAATAGCAGGTAACAGATGGAGACAAAAGACAGCGACTACCCTGACGCTTCTATCTTTAAATGTTTGTTTATGCTAAAAATATGCTTCAGCCCAGCAAGCTTGTCTTTGCATATAACCTTCACTGTAAACTTAACCTATACTTCAAAAGCACCCCCAGCCCAAAAGCCAAATATCACAGACGTTTTCTGAAGTCATCAGGAGTTCTGGGCTCAGAATCTGGAAGACTGGGCTTCAGATTTAAAAAAAAACAAAACCAACCAAAGAAAAAACCCCTAACACAGCTTCCAAGATTTTATTTTCTAGCTTCATGCAGAGTGAGTGAGTGTCTGCTTCCCTTTGATGCCAAACACAACATTCCCAGGTGGATGGACGCGAGTCCTACTGCCACTGCTGGGCTCAGGCTTAGGCGTGCAGATCTCTGCAGTGATGCACACTCCAGGGGAAGGCACATGGTCCCTGATGCATGAATAGTCCTGTAAACCAAGGGTGAAATCCTGTACCTGATGTAAAGATCAGCGCCACTATGTGCATAAAATACACCTCCCACCATGGAACTGACAGTTCCTCTTATACCAAGATATTAATGACCTTAGTTTAGACTGTATTCTTATACCACTGTGCAAAAGTACGATGGATAATTCTGGAATAAAAAGGCTGGCTTGGAAAATGTCCCTGGAGATGCACAGTTGCATGAAGATTATGCTGTCTTTCCAAAATATCCATCAGTGTTACCTTTTTTAATATGTATGTTATATATACACCACAGGCTCAGTTTTCCCATATTGGTGCTTCTCTTCATGCTCGAACTCCTTACATCTACAGAGTCCCCGAAGAAGCAAAACAGTATTTTCTGATATTGAACATAACGTACGGCATCCTTCCCCAGCTGCTGGCTTACAGGTGTGTCAACAAGCCAGAGTTTTTTATGAAAACAAAACAAGAAGAAAAAACGGAGTAGCACAACTGGTTTTAGCTCCTCTTTTTGGCGATGTATATAGTTGGGTTGGGATGTAACTGAACTGCTCGAACGGAACCCAGATGAAGCGTGTAAGATGTGTAAGATTGCACAGTTGTGTAAAGTTGCATGGTCTGTTTTGTTTCTCCTACTCAAAAAGGGAAAATAAAGACAACTGCCTTCAGTACAGCTTCTCACCATCTTGACTTTGCGCTGCAGTGGAGTTGCTAGTTTCCATAGCTATTTTTAAGTAAGCTGCTTTGACAGTTTTAGAAATACTGCATGAAGTTAAATAATAATAATGATGTCAGTGTTTAGCCTCCGCACACTGAAAAACATCAGTGCTAGCAGTGCTTATACAGAGCTACTGTAGAATGTGAAGGTCAGTATTTTGAAGTGTCAAAAATTAACATACATAACTCTGTCACATGCACACGTTTTATTTGTCAAAAAGTATGTCTGTGGGTCAGCCTTGTTAAAAACCCCAAGAAATCTTTTAAGAAGCAATCGACTCTTACGGTAAGACTCCATATATGATAAGCAAATCATATAGGTTTGTTAATTCTTTTAGGGATTCACTTTGACAAGGACCACTTGTGTCCTTGAAATTAAGCACGTGCTTATTAGGACTTCTGAACTGGGCAGGGAGGGCTCGTGAGCCTGAACAGTCAAGCAGGCCTTAGGCTGTAGCATGCATTTTCAGAGAGGAGGGGGTTTGGCCGTGTTCTTCTCTGCAGCTACTTTTGCTTTTGGGTCAGAAGCAAGTAGCAGCAAATACAACGACCTTGGTTTGTATAGTTTATGTTTCTGTTTGCAATGACAACTATTTCTGTGACTTCTGTGTGTATTTATAGCAGAAGCAGTACATTTAGGACCTTTCTCGCAGATGAAATTAGCTGATACATTTTAACTGGAAACACTTTATTTTGGGATGTTGATTTTTGGGTGTTTTGATTTAGAGAATTTTAAATGTCTTTTTAAACCTAATCAGTAATTAGAAAACATCAGCTCACGCACCTGCGTGTTGCACCCTGCAGAAGGGGACTTTCAGAGCAGCAGGAAATGCACGCGGTAACGCTCTCCCGATGAACACTGAGGTGTAGCTCACAGCAGTGCTCGGAAGAGAGAGCCCACGGTTTAACACCCCCAGCCACAGGGGGAGGTCCAAAATAACCACAACATGTCTCAGCATTTACCAATGCTTCTGGGTAAAAAGGAACTTAGCAATGATTTCCTCCAGCGCCCAGCCTCCCTGGCATGGGCTGCTTCCAGCTACGCTGGAATTCGGGATAGCTCCATCCCAGCACGTCCTCCCAAGAAAACAAACCCAGAGCTGTTGGGCTGTCACAGGACACACTGTCTCCCAAAAAGGTATTTGAGCCTCTGATGTTACTTCTAATGTTTTTAAAGAAACTTTGAATACATTCAAGGTGAATTTAATAACCTCCTGTTATCCAGAAAAGGCAAAGTACAGAAAAAAATAAAAGATCTCACCTGCACTTGTATCTATTATGGTCAACTCATGTTAACAGAATGTTTTGCTTTAATACTTGACTTACATTAATACCTCACATTATTACACGTATGAAGCCAAATATGACGCTAACTTAGTTGCTTACAACCTCAAACCTTACTCCCAATACACATTCCAATAAATTTATTCTGTAAAAACAATACATTTTTTTGTTTCCTTTTTGTTTTGTTTTTTGTTTTTTTGTTGTGGTTTTTTTTTAGTTTTTTACAGTAAACTCGTCAACTACAAACCTTGAATACGCAAAAGATGTTCCAAGGACAAGCATAACAAGGATTGATAAAACCAGACTAAATATGTTTTCACAATAAAAGCTGGCATAAAAATAAATAAAAATCTCTATTATCACAATAGCAACAATAATGTACACAGAATAATGGATTTGGAATGCTTACTTACTAGTCTAGTTCTATTTCCAAAAGGAAAAAAAAAGCCAGAATGACAGCATCCTTTTTTAAGCCTTTCGTTATTTAAAATTGATGTTTTCTTTTGGTTTCCCATAGGGTTCTATATCACAGTAAGCTTAAAAATGGAAAGCATCCAAATGAATGATTTCAAATTGTGTTGGCATTGGAAAAAATCCTTGTCTTAATCTAAAGAAACACAAAAAGACTTTCACTAACTCCACATATAGGAACTAAGTCAGATAGTGTACATTACATCATGATTTTGAGAAGTATTAAGAGTATAACTAGCTAGGTACTTCTAATAAGGAAAGGTATTTTATTACATTATTGAACTTGGCGGTGATCTCAACTGAAGGAGAATTTTTTTTTTTATGTTGAAAACTGATCAAAAATCAACAAAGCATGGATATAGGGAGATTTAAAATTATGTTTGTAGGTGGAAGATATTGTTGTAATCTTGTATGGAGGGGACTCATTTCTAAGATTAACTTGGTTTTAAAAAATGCTGATTTAGAATGATATAATTTGGAGTTACACCTTTTCTATCTAGAAAAGGAATCTGAAACATGTTCAAGTAGGCGGTATCTTCATAAACCTCAGCCACTGGTAAAGGGCAACTTCATGCAACCAAATAATAGTAAAATCAAAAAGTAACCCTTAGAAAAAAGGGTAAAATGTCATTTCTGCAAACACAACAGATAGGAATGTGAATAATGTGCATACAAACTGGGATGCTGTTGATGATACTAATGAACAGATGAGGTGACTCATATCAAATCCAAGAGTATTAGACAACCAAACATGTAACCTTCTTGTGTTTTCCCTTAATGTTCAGCAGTCATTATGTTGGTTAAGTCTGAAAAAGAGAGAGAGAAAAAAAAAATCACATTTAATGCAAGAAGAAGCGTGCTGCAACAAACTTGATATAATTTATGCTGTATTCCCACACTTCAGAGTCACAAGTACATGTAACCACCTGGTCTCTTTGAACAAAAATTTTTTTCTAGAGAGAACTGCTTATGTTACATCAACCAAATATACCACTACAAAATGTTAAAGAGTGCAGTTTAAAAGTAAACATTTAGGGCTTTATTCAAATAAGCAGCTTGAGTCATGTCCGTGGGTCTTGTTTGTTTGTTTGTTTTTCCCAATCACTTAATTGTGACCTTGCAGTACACTTCACACGCAACCAAATTTTGCATGTTTCCACTGATGCTTCATGCAAAAGCTCAGGCACTTCACAACACCCTGCGACAAGAACACCCTTTTGTTCACACAGAGGAACACGTAGCAAGGATGAAGAAAGAGAAACAGTTTTCACAGCTAACAGATTGGATTGTTGCTTCTGAAAAGGAAACAGTTTGGCTTGGAATTCCCTGTAAGGTGATGACAGAAAAGGAAGAAACTCCCACTTCACGACTGAGTCAAGGTCAGCTCTTGCCTCCCTTGACATTAGTGGGAACAGGATCATGGCAAGTGTCTCCAAGCCTTGGATTCTTCATATTGAGCAGAGATGGCAAAACTCACCTACAGGCCCAAGGACACACAACTCTTGTCCAACAACATGAAGACATGACTACCTAACCCCCAGCAAGATGTCCCTTCTCCTTTGTAAAGCATTCAGATGGTGAATGCTTGTCCACCCACACCCTGAGGGACCAAAAGAAACACAAAACACAAGCAGTACGAAGGAGTTAGTGCTGTGCTTGGTGTGATCATCCCAGAAAAAAAAAATCAACATCAAGGAAGAAGTGGGGGAGTACAGGTCAAATCCACTGGGCGTGACAGAATTCTCATTGTACAGGATTGGAGGAGGATGTGAGAAGAAGACACTGTAACATCCCCACGCTGGCAGTTTGCTGCCTGAGCCCTCTCCCCCTCCTCTCTGGCCCACCATAGGTGCTGGTGCGATGCCGTGGCTATAGCGGACTGTGCTGCTCTGCCCAAGGGGACACGGGCAGACAAGTGCCCACGCAGCAGCTGGGGCTCCCGGGCTGGTTGCTGCACTGTGTTTGTTTGGTGTGGTTCTTCTCTCCTGCAACAAGGGGTTTGCAAACAGTAAGTAATGGAAACCTGCACTTTCCGTGTGGGAGGTCCTGGTACATCCTGAGTAGTGACAGATGATAAGGGGTTATTATGAAATGCTCCTGCATGTAACTGGCTCACAGAACTGCCGGAGCCCTGCCTCCTCCAAAAGGTGTTAACAATGCGCTGCCCATCCAGAGCCCCGCAATTCCACTGACCTCTCTCCTGTTCAAGAGTCACTGAGATTGTACTTAGATGCTTTGGAGACCTGGCCTGGAGGGGTTCGCTGCTGTTTCTGTTCCTTCAGAGGGAAGTGCAAACACCCGTTACAACTACCAGTGACTGGTCAATCAAACCACACCACCTTCTGCTGAAGTTCTTCATGACAGCTGCTGCCCTGCCCTGAGAGGCAGGATGGGTGGTGGAACAGTCAGTCCCTGTGGTGTGTGATCTCCGATCCAGCAAAGAACGCTCTCCCTTCGGAGCATGAAACCTTCGCACTTATTACCAATTCCCCTCTGGGCTAAGGCCAGAAGACTGGGCAGGCACCATTCTCATGTGGGGCACTGGAAATATGAATAGTTCCACTCCCCACTGTCTCCCAGATAGGCCCGTTGGGCCACAGTGCGGCACAGGAGGGACAATAAAGAGCCAAGTGTGCAAATCACCCTCTAGGATTTTGAGTTTCCAGTCCATCTCGCAGCATGACACACACTTTGTGTGGCACACCCAGGTGCCCCAGAAGTCAGCAGTTCTCCCCAGATGCAGACAGCCCTTGGGGTCAGCACAGGGACCTTGGCTCCTTCCCCCACCCCGGCAGCACGCGCTGCCAGGCTCCCACGGCAGCCGCTGAACAAAGATGCGGCAGAGCAGAGCAGTTTCCATGGTCTCCATGGTTTCACGTCTCTCCAACAACAGATCAACTCGCCTCATCTTTGTTTGAACAAGTCTCTCGGCTTTACTGTAAGATACGGTACAACGTGTGCCGCGCTGACCAATGCTACTGCACACAAAAGAAACACCACAGAATCTGACTGATTCGAGGGAAAAAATTTCAATCATCAATAAAACTGAAGGACGGAGAACACAGAGAGGAGGGAATAAAACTAAACCCACAAACTGCTTTGTTTTTTCTGGCACTGAAAATTCCTTCCTCAGCAGCGTCTGGCAACTGATTCAGCCGTCCTGTACTTTAAAGGATCTTGTTGGATGGACAGAAGGGTAATTATTTACTTGTTCTGTATGATCACTGTTACTCCATGTTGGTTTGAGGTCAGAATGGTTACAGGGTTCAGTGTACACAGAGATGCAGAGTGTATTTCATCTATACTGGCTGCTATAATCTCCACTTGCACTCAGACATGTATGTTTCTCCTGAGTTATGTCCCACTGCCTTATTTAGCAGTGCTGCTACCCTCAGCTCTATGAAGGCAGCAGAAAACGCACCTCTTCACACCAGAGAGTATTTGAATTTTACATATACATTTTTACTGTGCAAATAGTTAAATGCAGTTTTACAAATGTTATCTTTTTTGGAGGGGTAGATTTTTAGCTTACCTCCAATTGCTGAAAAACATTCAGACAGAAATACATGCTCTGTTTTCATTTTCGGGAAAAATGCCCACATAAATGCTTTTACATGGAATACAGCCCTGAATGCTAGGCTTGTAATGTTGATAAACCCCCAAACCTGTTCTGCAGCCTAACCAGTGTTACTCTTGAGAAGTAAAGAAGGAAGAGCCAAGGAACCAAACATCTCAAAACTACATCAGAAGGACACAATGAGCCCGTGTTTCTCTGACCAGTCTGGCCGTAACACTTGCCTTTCACAGCAGTGACTGAATTGTTGCTACCCCACAAGAACATCACAACAAAAAATACGTCCTGGACACAGGCTGTTGTAAATATGTTCTCCCAATTGCAATAGTATCAGATGGCAGTAATTTTGGAGCAGATTTTGATCCCCTTATTCATGCTGGCAAGCAGTCACCTCCACAAATAGATCCACTGACTCCCATGTTAGTAACTGATTGTCAGCGTGAGTAAAGAGATCACAGTCCTTTACCCCACTCTAATATTCGGGCTGTAACAGGAGCAAAGAAAAAAAAAATGTATTTCATTTCCAACAAATCTATTATTTTTCAAAGACTCAGTAAAATCATTCACCTCCCAAAGGCCACCACACGCATCCGTACACAAAGAGAATGCCTCATTTACCAACACAATGTTTGGCCTGTAACTAAAATAATGAATACCAAAAGCAAAACTTGCCCCACGCCCTGAGTGCTGACCTTAATGTTCACATACTCCCTAACAGGGCAGGGACTGGAGCCAGCTTTCAGACATCACTACATGGGGATCCCGAGAGTAAAAGTAAAAAGCACCGTAGGTGTTCAGTTATAAAGATTCAGAGTCATGCCAGCCAAGAACCAAACACACAAGTCACCAGAGATTTAAATGTGGAATGTAAATCTGCTGCCACAAATTCACTGATTTATGAACTAATTTTGTACCACAGAAAGTAAACAACTCAGAGCCATGAATACCTCTCCACTGGAATATTCTGTTTATGTGGTATTTTGAGAAAGCCAAAACAATTTAGTTTTAACAGCAGAGGACTGTCATGGGGGGAGTCTGTGACTCTTGACTTCAGCAACTCTGGGATGGGCTGTCTTAGCTTAATATATTATTAGTTAATTAATATTAGATAATAAAACCCTAAGGTTCAGACTTTGCATCTTTCTGGGGAAGCAATCCACCAATGAACAGCAGTGAGGGGAAGAGCTTGAGGAACAGGTATTGTCAGTTATAAACTGTGGCTGAGTTGAGGAAGCTGATGTCTCTTCTGTTGAGACTGTGGTCCTCAAGAACAGTTGAGAAACTAAGGGATGCAGGTAAGAAAAGAAAGCAGCCTGGTCAACCCCAGGGGTAAAAAAAAATCACAAGTTGAGCCCTTGAACAGTATGAAATTAGCTGAAAAAATATCACAGCTTTGGAAGTAATTTTATTTGCTCTGGGTTTTGAGTCTTAGGAAGCCATCACTTCACATTTCCAAGCTTTCCTCTACCACCTGGAGGTTAGAAATTTCATTTAAAAATATAGGTGAAGATGCTCCTGCAATCATTAGACTTCAGCTGTTAACCCTGCAAGCAGATCCCCATAAGGCTGAGGGTAAGAGTGTGATTAAAAGAAGGCAAGGTTCCCTCTCATCTGAAGATGGGAGATGTGCCTTCAGCCTGCAGTCCAGGCTTTATAAAACATAATCACCACCTCATTATTACGAGTATTAATAGGAGAAAAGCTGCCTGTGTCCTTTAGGCAGCTCCTGCACGTTCAGACACCTGGCAGGTGCAGAGCACAGGAGCCAGAGCCTCTCCAGGACGCAGCCCGTGGGGAGCACTGCAAGCTGAGCCCACAGCCCTCTGCCCACCTGCCTTCCACCGCCCGTCCCAGCCTCCACGGCCACGCAGTTTTTAAGCAGGTGGTCACAGTGGCAAAACCAGGAAAGGAAATACACCTCTCTTTGAGATCAGGGCCCTGAACACTTGTTTTTCTTGTCTCTTTGCCTTCACAGTACCCTCTGCAAGTTATTTGGAAACACACTCATTCCTGGTGTGAGTCTGCTGCAGCCCCAGCACCCTGCCTTTGTGGGAGGGAGCAGGTATGCACCCAGTGCTGGTGTTGGTGTGCTGCTGGTGCCATCTCATGGCCAGATAAACGTCCTGGGCCTGGCTGGCCTCGCAGGGCAGCCGAGCCGTGCGTATGCAGCTCCTGTGCCACACACTGGGGAGGAGAAAGTCCATCTTCTTCAGACTGTGTGTTGTTGGTCGAGTGTTCTTCTCACAAGCTAAATGATTTTTAAAGAGACCATAATCTCATCTGTGGTGGTGTCTTTTAGCTGACCTAGACATTTTTCTGAATTCAAGCATGTGAACAAGAGGACCATATCCCAATTCTGCAGGTATGTGTTGGTTTTTCTACCTTCCTTTCTATAGAAGAGAAGTCCTAGTGTGTGGGCTGGAGGAGTTCAACACCCTCTGGCAGACTCCCAGTCTGGATGTCCAGCAGAATGTGGCTGCAGGACAGCCAGCCCTGAACCCCAGGAGGTCAATCTAGAGACACACTGTGTGACTGGCTGTTTAACAACAACTGAGACATAAAATCTGATCACTCTTTACCTGAGTGTCTGATGAAGGCAGGCCTTCTAACAAGACAGCTCTCCGGCTTTGAGGATGCCAGGAGATGGAGTGTCCCCTCCTGGTCCTAACAGAGAATTACACTACTGACAAAATCCAGACAGAGGATTTACACGTGAAATGCTGATTCTGCAGCAGAAATGCCCAAGGTGAAATAACTGGAGCAGGATGTGAATTTCTCCAAACTTATCAGTGCTTTTATCTCAAGCTGCTCTTAAAACCGTCTCTCTTTAGAACACGTTACTAAAACTCCGCCCTTCCCACAGTGTTCAAAGCGTACAAGATCTAGTTAAAGCCTGGTCATTCAAGTGTGAGGTCAAGCCCGAGTGCTGGGGTTGCAGAAGTCAGAGCAGAGCCAACGCCTCACATGGACATGACAATGTTGGCTGTGAGTATTTCTGTGGAGTTGGTGGTGGCAGGAAGGACACAGAGAATGCTGATGATATTTCAGCACAGGAGCTGAAATGCAAACCTGAAAACGCTGCAGAGCACCATGATGTTCCAGCATGCTGGACTCCATCTCCCAGCGGTTACAAGCATGTCACATGCAGAAGGATGAGCCAAATGAATGTCACCAGCCACAAAGACAACATCCTACGTGACTTCTTAGCCACTTAATCTGCAACTCACCTAACTCTAAGCATTTGGTCCCTAGATGGAGAACATGCCTGAAGTTCACAGACATATCCCCCTGTCACTGCCCTACTGAACCTCTTGCCACCTCAGATGGACCTTATGGACAGTTTTCTCACTCAAATACGTATTTAAAGATACGAAAGTGACACAGGGTTCACTAGCCAGAACTTGGGCTACACATGCACTAGGCACTCGCCCCACTCATCAGCCCCAGCCTCTCAAATTATGTGGGTGAGGTGCTGGGAAGGCCCGTCTCCTTGTGTCAGGCTCTGTCTAAAGCCAGCTGATTGTTCAGAGTGAATGGAAGAGGGTCTGGACACACCATCTTCCTGACCCCACAAGCCACCGATCAGTCTTTATAAGGCAAAGAAACACAAAACACAAACCCTGTACCACACAGAGACAAGGGGAAAGGAAGCTCTGGGAGGAATCTTTAAGCAGGAGACGACAGCAGCTCTCCAGCGGTTGTGTTTTGTGAGAGGGGGTTGAGGCTGAGCACGCAGCTGGGTGCTCAGGCAGCTCGGCAATGTCAGATGAGAGCCTGTGCTGGCTGGCGTCCTCTCACACCTGGGCATTCGTGTCACTCAGCAGCTCCTGTGACAGCCCAGCCCGGCTGCTGGCCACGTGGCAGAGCCTTGGCATGGGACCGCACAAGAACTGGTTCTGAGCTGGAGCAATAAGTGCTGGAGCAGGGAGGCTCTGTTCCAAAGGCTCAGAAACAGAAGTGGTTGTTAAAGGTGGCTGACAATTAACCAATTCACATGCCAATTCCCCTGCTCGGCAGCCTTCCTTTCTGTTGTTGTGGCCACAACAAAATAATATTGATACAAACACACAACTGACACAAACATACAAGGAGGTCACATGAACCTGCTTTGGAGCAGATGGTGCATCCCCTCCTTGGAAGGTCATATCCCAAGCAGGATCTGCCCTAAAACCCGCAGTACGCAGTCTGTAAAGTGCACATCAACCCTCATGAACTCCAAAGAAGTCAACGGGTCTGCACAAATTTTAAACAACTGTGAAAGGATAAGCAGGCTTCCACTGTTTAGTGAGCCAAAATGCATTATGCAAACAGTCAGATTCTGCTCTCACATCACTTTTGCATCATTCCAGCTCATGGTTTTCAGTAGTTCCTCTCAGCTGACATCCATGCAAGTGTTGGAACAAAAATAATGCTTATAGTATCTTTTCTCATTCAATTGTTTCCCAAGAGCAAAATTTGTACCAATGCAGGGACCAGTCCCATGTTTCTGTTCTAGACACATTCTGAGCACCGAAGTGCCACGTACAAACATCACCCGTGGTACGTGCAGGTCGCTGCAATGCGATGCCTTCCACCCCGAGCTCCAAATCCCCCACTAGCAAACTGCATGGGAAGTGAATTATATTAACAGATGATTACCCCTTCACTGGTTTTCTGCAAGTCTGAAGAAGTGTTTCTTGTGTCATTGCCTGCGTCCCCAGCATCAGAGCTGCTCTTATTTTCTTCCTCTTTGCAGTCCTTATCATCTTCATCTCCAGGAGATTTCCGTGACTGCTTGGAGGATTTCTAAAATGATCACAAACAAAGTTAAAATGTAAAAACTGAGCTTCAGCCATAGAAAGACACTTTTGGAATGTATATGGAATGTGGTCTGATCATGTGGTTCGCTGTTCAAGGTGAATATTGGGGAGGATATGTGGGGTGGAAAGTGTTTTTCAGGTGAAGCAGTTGGAGTTAACACCATCAGTGAAGCAAAAGGAGAAATTCTGTGTTCAACACAGGTTGGCAGCACAGTTGACTGTAAGACAGACACAGTAATAGGAGATGGGTATTAGTGTTGGGTCACCTGTAGGTTTTGCTAGTTAATGAAACAGATGGTGCCAGCTTGACAAAAGTTTTGATTAAACACAGAGATGTAAAATGAGAATAACATTAGCAGAGCTGCTTTCCATACTTTTTTTAGTGCTGTCAGCTTTAATATATTAACACTAAAGCCATGTGGAACCAATACATCTTTTCTGCTCCCTTTATGTTATGCAATTCTGCAGTACAAAAGGATAAATTGTGGCATTAAGCCACCATTTTCCTTATCCTCTGTTTGCCCAGAGTCTTCTGGAAAGAAGATGGTAGCCCAGACCTGAATTTCTAATGTAAAACACACAAAGTGGGTGAAATTACTTAATACATTTTGTTCAGTGGATGAACCACAAACACCCCTGCTCTCTCCCAAATTGGAGCTGGATCAGACTGTTTGCTTGCTTCTTTTCATTTCATTTAGTTTTCACTTTCAGAGACGAATAACATGAATGTGAATGAACATGACTCTTCCACAGTTTCTGTAATTTTTTAATCAAAGTATAAAGCTGGAGACACACACAGTACTGGAAGAAGTGACTATAATTCTGCTCCCTTTCACCCAGGTGACAAGTGAGACGTGTACCTGAACCCAAAGTTGTCGCTATGCAGGTGATTACGTTCACCAGCCATTATGAGGCAGTCTGAGAAACATTACTCTTAGCTTCCTCATCTATGCTGTTACTTAGACATTAACAGGTCAGGTAGGTACTACAATGCAAGTCTTTTATCTACAAATTGAGTGCCCTACTCCCTGCTTAATGAATGAGTTCTTCCTCTCTCCCATTCTGAATCCTGAAGTATTTCACACTCAGCTACAACACGGATGAGTTCTTCCTCTCTCCCATTCTGAATCCTGTACTGAAGTATTTCACACTCAGCTACAACACGAGCAGCTGAGCACATCTGACCCTACCATATCTTTTAGCATGGCATCTGGGGCACCCACACGGGGGACAGGAGAAGGAAGCTTGGATTGTCCCAGACAAGGACCAAACCTGAACTCATGTCTCCCAGGAGGCAAGCTCCTTAAGGCTTTTTTTTGCTCTTCATGGGGAAATACCTATCTAAGATGATCAAACCTATCAATCCATCTTTGAACGAATTTTTTTTCCATCCCTTCTGAACTCCTTCCCATACTTTCACCTCCTTCTCAAAGCGTGGGCACTAGAACAGGGCAGAGTGTTTCAACTGCTGTCTCACCAAGGCTGTCTACTAAAGCAAGAGGACTTCCCTTTGCCTGTTTGAACACCATTGTTATGGTACTAGAACCAAAATGCTGAAGAAGGAAGAACAGATTGCCATGAGGTGGACAGTATTCTAATTATAAATGCACATGGGTAACAATGGAAAAAACTCAGAAGATAACCTTTGAAGTGTAGGATTTTTTCCGTTTTGAGCCTGCTTTTTCATTCTTTCTTTTTCCTTTTCCATCTTCTTCTACCCGATCACCTTCCTCCTCACTGCTGGCATCTGCTGTATTTCCTCCTTCTCCTTCAGTTTCTGATGAGCTCTGTTGCTGAATTGCCTTTAAAAGAACAGTGAGAATAAGAATAACAATAATAACATAAATAAAAGTATCACTAAATCTACTACTTAATTTTTGTTTTGTACTGAAGACAGAAATACTGGTAACAGACAGCTTACACTTCAATCGCTGTTGTCAGGAAGAGCTCAGGTTATTCTTGCAATTATCTAGAAAAAGAGCTGCAAAGCCAATTTTCTCAGTCACCACTTGGAAACAGTTATCAGATGCAGATTCTGGGATAGCATGTTCCGAAGGGTTTACACAGAAACAGAAGATCTGATAACAAAAACGAGTTTGCTGGAGAACTAAGAGTTGCTCAGTGGAGAGACCTGGCATGTTCTACTTTGGGCAAAACTATGGAAACTTTTGGCTGCAATAAGCGAGACTTATTCAGGAGAGAAGCTGGCTGTTACAAAACCCCCAAAGGGCAAGATCTCTGTTAGGAATAAGCAAACGCTGACCAGAAAGCTGAGAGCTCTTTGACAGTCCACCTCCCACAGACTATTCACTAGATTTTTTTTTAAATCTCCAAGTGTATGCAAAACATCTGTAAGGCTGAAAATATGAAACAGGAACCGAGAGGGGCAGCAGCTTGTCTGCAGGTGGTCTGTATCTCTGGTTTGTAAGGTTTTGTGTTAATAATGTAATAGGTGTTCGCCTTCTTTTGGAGGTGATTTTCTGCCTTCAAAGGACCACATTTTTTTAATAAGAAAAGTTCTTTGGTTGTATACAGCCCAACAACTACTCCTCTCCCCCTCCAGCTTCACTGACTTTTTGCTCTGGACATCCAACAGGGAGAGCTGTTGTACAGCAGCTACTATCTCGTAACAGCAGCGTGAACCTCCACCTTCTCACCCCTCAAAGCTTTGGCAGTGGTGTCCTACGTGTTACACATTACCAATGTAAAAATCAAAAGTGCAGTGACCTTAAGGTCTGTGTAAGATACACTGAATCTGGTATAAAAATAAACAACAGAGGGAAGAAGTCAGAAATTATTCATGTTTATATTGGAGTAAATAAAACCTTCCATTTTTAATTCAACTAAATCTGCTGCAGAATTTTCCACTTCACCACCCCAGAATATCACAGAAAGCAAAGGGCTCTGCACTATGATTAAAGTTCAGTTTGTCACAGAGTGCAAAACCACAGTTGTCTTTACGTTACACAATTACAAAAGCTGTGAAAATTTCTAGCGCTGCCAAAACCAAGATCTTCCACGTCACTCAGACAAAGTTTACATTGACAAGAAGCCTTCAAAGAAGAAAACAAGAAAGATAAGGAGGAATAGAAGTGAAAGTCATGTACCTGATATCCAGTAAACTTTACTCCAGGGTTGTTTTCTATTTCCCACAGGCCTTCATTAAATCCTTTTCGCTTGTTCGACTTCCCAAACTTATCTTTATATTCTTTATACGGGAAAAGGTCTTTGGGCCCCAGGAACGCACTGCATTTTAACAAAGGTAACAATTCAAAGAAGGACTTAAATTCCTCCTCTTAAACCACCCCCCTCCCATTAACAGTGCAAATGTTTTCCCTTTTCTTCTGCTCATTCCATCTTTTCCTTTTTTTTTTTTCTTCGTTTTTATTTTATTTTATTTGTTTGTTTGTTTATTTAAAGCACTGGCTTTGAGTTACTGCTGTGAGTCTGATTTAATGGACTGGCTCACCATCCTGATGTTTGATGTTGCAAAATCATGCTGGGTCTCTCTAGAAACAACTAAAACGAGACTCATTTACTATATGAACTACTGCTGGGAACTGGCACTTGAAAAGTTTATGAAAGGGATTGTATGACGTAATTGCCTGTGATAGCAAGGGACCAAAACTTCCAATTCTATGTGTTACAAACCCAGAAAGGCCTAAAAAAACCCATATGAAAAGTTAAAGCATGAAAGGACTGCCTAGAACCCACGAGCCAAAACTTAGCCCTTGCACTACTGGGCAGAAAAAGCAGTGGCATGTATTATTATCCATACTGCCAGTAAGCCTGGGAGCTTCTTTCTTGGAATAAGCCCCCCACATGCTAGATCCTGTGCAAACACAATAACAATGTTCTCTTTCCCAAAAATCTTATAATTTCATATAAGACAAGAAACAATGGGTGAATATAGGCAGATGAGTAATACAAGGAAACAATGAGACACACAGGGTGCTTGTGGCCAAATTGTTTTTTAGACAGCACAGCAAAGGAGAGATTTTGTGCTCTGCTGCCGCATTAAGTCAGCTATGCACTGGGCCAACTAATTTCAGGCACAGGCAGCACAATGCAGGGAAAAATAATAATAATGAAAAAGAGTGGTGATTTATCCTGTTTTTTCTACATACTTCACAGTAAAATTCTAACTTCTTATATAAAACTGAAAAAAGCATAATTTCTTTTTCATTGAGTATCTATAGCCAGTGTGTTTACTGTGCTCTGTATCATGGTACTGAGATGGCCAATTGTAAGTTAAATTAAAAACAGTGAAGGCAAAAAAAAAAATCTTCATTCCCACATGGAAGACTCTATGTCACCAATGACCGGAGCTGAGCAAGTTACAGTGTCCTTCACTATAATCACTGTCCTACTTTCCTAATGATCTTTGCAATTAACATTAACTCTATGGTCTCTATTACCACAGGATCTTGGAGCTCCACTGTTTACAACACATTTATTCTCGCAACATCACCACGAGGTTGGGAAGTTGCCCTTTTTTGCAGACTGGCTTCTGAGGCACAGAGATGTACCCAAGGTCAAACTCAAACTGATAGCAGATTACAGAGGAAAACCCAACCACTTCAGTCTCAGCCTAATACCTTAATCACAGGACCATATTTCTTCCATGCTGTAAACATTATTTAAGATTAATGCCTGACTTATGCCCTGATTCTTCCCAGCATTTATGAATGTGCAAAGTTTCATTCACTTAAATCATCCCACTGGCCAAGAAGAAGTTTGCCAGTACAGAGCCAACTGGTAGCTAAAGGCATCAGATGACAAATCTCTGGGGAAAGAGCTTCCTTTTAACTACACAGGAGACAGAACGGTATCCACATTCAGTTGTCTCATTGAGACATATCTCAATTATATAACTACAAAGCCAAGAATACATTTCTACCTGAAAGCCAAACAGTGATTTCCAAACCAACAGATGTCTTGTTAATATTAAAGCTACAATACAGCAAGGGATCTGAATAAATTATTTTATCTATGCTTTCGCTAATACTAGGAGATGTCTCCTTGTTGCCAGAAATACATATAACCAGTTCTAACACAAATAACAAAGCGAAACCGTATGAAATGTACCATGAGGTACCTGAATTTAGCTCAACATGGAACTGTGGAAATGTTTCTACAGCCTTTAATGTATAGTAAACACTGAAAAATTGTCTACACCTTTGTCTGAAAGTTCATTGCCACTGGGAGAGTACAACAGTTTCCACTGCACTGCTATAAAACTAAGGAGCTGCAATCTACAGTTTATTTTTACCAGTTATGCTTTTTACGTTATTAAGGTAGTAACCACAAACTGTTTTCCTGTTTCAGATGTTTTATAACAGAATTCAAAACAAAAGAAATTAGCAGTTTGGGATTCATTCATTTCAGGATGAAAGTAGTCAGTTTTTTTCTCAAGACAAATGTTTCTGTAAAAAAAAAATCATATTTTGGTTTCTGATTTTAAAGCATCATAAGTTTATTTGAACTTTATTCTTTTTAGATTGGTTTGTGACAACAGAAGTAGATCACAATATATCAAAATATCAAATTGTTTCATTACAGCAATAGGAAGAAATATTTTAACTAAAGAGAGGCTACTTTGACCTTTATTAAGCAGAAACTGCTTTCAAAAATTTTTAAAATAAAATGTAACATATTAGCTATGGGGCTTATTATGTTTCTGAATAGTGTTAAAATAAATAGTGTTCAAAAATAAACAAAAAAATTTTAATACAGCTTCAAACTTCTAAAATTGAACTTAAAATGTCATCAGAATTTTTTTTTTTCATTTTTTTAAGGAATTCTAGAAAACATGCTCCCTGCAAGTGGGGAAGGAAAAGTTTTAAAATGTAAACATTACATGCAAAATGGAAACTGCAATATATATATTTTTTACTATCATCTCAGACATATTTTAAAATAGAGACATGTACATTATAATTTGGAAACTGTACTTTGTAGGAATTAATCCGAGACC